>NC_060152.1:21212605-21226927 GCF_021292245.1 Micropterus dolomieu
AAACATACAGGATGAGATACTGAGGTGACAGAGATGATTAAATTAACCATTTCTACATGTTTAACGTTACCTTACAGACAAGTGTATTGATAAAGTATTGTCTCTTTTTACTTGCGAAGGTTTTATTGCACGTACTTACAGTAACGAGCGTCGCTGTCATCAACTAACGTTACAGTAGTTTGGAGCTAACTGAACCCTCACCGTATTGCACCGCGACGGCGCAGCCTGCCTCTGTGTCTGTGTCTGTGTCTGTGTGTGTGTGTGTGTGTGTGTGAGCCAACAGAGACTGCAGCCTGATGATTTTCTTATCCATTGCGTTTCAAATTAAATCAGATTTGACGCTCGAGACATAACGTTACATCACAGGACCCGCAAGTCTCTATAGCAGTATCGATAGGCTCCAACCTTATTGATTTTCGGGTTTTGAGAAATTTTGGAAAAGGGTCTCGACCTTTTTATATACAGTCTATGGTCTCGACCCCAACCCTATCCACACCAGTGTTTTTGAGGGCGTGCCATACTAGCCACTAGGCGAGCATTAGGACGCGTGTTATGGTGTTACATAGTGATGCGGATAAGATATGGAAGTAAAGCTGGTACTACAGTCGAGCTATTTTCTGTGGGAGATGCAACTCCATGTGGGGTGGACTTTGAGTTTTTCACTTTGCAAACCTATTAATCCAGCTGAAATGACAACTGTCACCGGCAGATTTGATTACCTCCCGATAGCTAGCTAATTAAGCTAACTTAGCGCCATGAATTGGCTCAAGACACCGTCTCTGACAAGTATTACCCTCAAAAATAATCTTTACCCTGAAATTGAGAATCACTGTGTTTCATCTGGCACCAATTAAAATGTTATGATTCAGAAGATATGAATGTAAGGAGCTAAATCCCTGCATATGGTTCTTCTTTGTGAAACCTAGACATATGGATGAATCAAATTGAAATTAAGGCATGAATCAAATTACACAGACACCACAGAAGCCTATTTAACATTAACGTTATTATGCACAGCAGGATGTGTTTGATATTCAAGGTGGGTTGTGAGCCTGTCCATTAGATCATGAGGTCATGAGCTTCAGAGCATAAGAGACAGCGATGGATTATTTTATGGGTTTTTTTCATGGGACAATATGACCTCTAAAGACAACACACATACTTGCTTTTTGTCACCACAAAATGTTTTCTTTCATTTCTTTACCTCTGTTGTCTCCTCACTCATCTATATTTTCCCTCTTATCTCTCCTAATGTCATTCTGTCCCTCCGTTTCACCCTTATATGAGATGTACCGCAACACGCTACACATCACACCTCCCCGTTTTCTCCTTGGTTTGTACATGGGCCCCTTAGAGGCTTCTGTAACTGACCTTGGCCACCATGGCTGCTGATTTCACTGCAGCCCCACAAGACTAAAGTCAGCATTTTAGTAGATACCAAGGTTACTATTTCTCTCCAGGTGCATATCTACTGCTTTGTGTTAAATGCTCTATAGAGCTGAGTACAGCAGGGTAAGGCAATAATTCTCTGTGTTCATCACTTTCACCACTTTTACATTATACATAGTCATTTGATCCAATGTTATTATAAACAGAAGCAATAAAAGTCAGGAAGATGGTCTGTACACACCTACACAGAGGTAGGTAAAATAAGTGAAAACACCTGTGCATGTGTTTCTTTACATACCATTGATCTGACAAATGACCAATTGATGTCTGGGCCCAGTTGTTCAAAAGTACTCTGATTGGATTTCGCTTATTGGATTCGATCAAATCTTGAAAATCAGTTGTTCAAAAGAAAAATGATTTTGAAATCGGATCAGATCACCTAATCCAATCCTGGTTTTGATCTGGATCAAACCTTCAGTTTGTGTTGTTCAAAACCTTTTAGTAGGATTGGGATCCCTTTGATCCAAAAAATCAGGATCATCCTGATCCCAACAGAAGGGTGGATTTTTGGGAACAAAATGTCATAAAACTTTCCTTTTAATTTTCCTAATAATACAACATTTTTATCATGTAGTAGCCTATATACACATTTATTTATAGTTTGCACTTGATTTGTTTAAACTTTACGGTGATGAAGTAG
Organism: Micropterus dolomieu; assembly: GCF_021292245.1. Taxonomy (NCBI): domain Eukaryota; kingdom Metazoa; phylum Chordata; class Actinopteri; order Centrarchiformes; family Centrarchidae; genus Micropterus; species Micropterus dolomieu. The sequence continues at coordinate 21,214,695 of NC_060152.1, forward strand.
ACTTTACCTATTAAGCCATTCAGTACAGTAAAGAAATAAATAATCTATCAAACAGCTGTCAATATCAAACCAAAACTGTCACTTATCACCGTGCATTAATTACAAAGGCACAATCATCAGAGATGAACCATTCAAGTATTTTCTAAGCATTAGTGTTGCTTATTGCAGGTCCGTTCAGTGCCTCATTCTGAGATTGCCTCCTAAAAGCTAAAACCTGTTCTCTGAACTCTGAATGATCTTAATGTGAACTATTGGACTATTGGATGACACATGCTCAAAATATCCACAATGTATCTGTGAATAATGTATATTTGTTTTTTTTTTAGATTTGTTGTGGGTCAGATGGGGGGTCTGACTGTTATGCATGCAGTTAACTTCACTTTAGTTACCAGGATTGAGAACCATTACTGTGAACTAGAGGGCTACAGGATTTGGATCGCCCTGGCTACAAATATGTGTTGAGCTGTTACTGTAATATAGGTGCAAGCAGTTGATATATATCATTATCATGGGATGAGTGTTCGATAAAGTTTTATACATATATATTTGGTGTTAATATTGGTCTTAACAATGTAAAATGCATGGTCTCTAAGGAACCTCTCTGTGTAGTGTTACTAATGTGCAGGGGAAGTCATTGTAAACCATCTATAGTATTTTAGGTAGCCCGCTACTCAATTAAAAATATTTTCCATTGTCCTCTCTGCTTTGTCATTTCTACAAATTGGCTGTAAGACAGAAGCAAGCCTACTTTCTTCTTTCCTTTCTGTCTCCTGAGGTTTGCCATTTGTCAAGGGGACATTTTCAAGGATTTGTGGTGTTTTTTTTGCTTGTTTCTGTGTTTGGTTTCAGTTCCTCCACAGCTGCCTTAATTGGCACTGGGGGAATCGACTGGCATATTTAATACTCTACCTGCCATGTAGAGTTCAATGAACTCTTAGGGAAAAAGTACTTTAACTACACAGTTAGTCTTCAGTTTGTGTGGTGTCATGCACCAGTGCTTTGTGTTTTCTTCTCACGGGTATATACTGACTGCTTAATGCTATTTTCCATCAGCAGACAAAGAGTATTTTTAAGTTGTGATATGATCTTTAGAAGTCCTCCAGTAGGCATGTAAAGGGGAGGAGATGGAATTGGAAAACTACATTAGACTACTATTAGTTCTAACAAAATATAATTCAGAAACGTTTCTTTGAGTGTTGCTTTTCATTATGTTGTACTTTATGAAATATTTCGTGCTTTCTAAATCTCATCACCCGTTCTAGGACAAATTCATTTAAAATTTTCAAAACTTTCTGCTAGAAAAGGATTTTACCCTCAAATATTTTCCCATGTGATGTTTACTAATGGCTGTCCTGCCCATTGTGGCCCACATTCTGTGTGTGTAATTTCTCCTTTTCATTCTCATAAATCACTGGAGAATAGTAAGGTGCTGTGCGCTTGATGAATGGCTCTAGGTTTCTGTTGTTCCCTTTTTGCTGAACTCTATTGATCTCGCGCGCGCACACACACACACACACACACACACACACACACACACACACACACACACACACACACACACCCTGACCTTACGTTACGCATTTGCAGATAACAGATAATATGCTATAGATACAAATAAACATGCTTTTACCCTCACAGACCATGACTTCATACAGAGGTCTGTGTTGTATCAAACCACACTCAAATAATGGGAATCTCTTCTCTGCGTGATGAGGTGTGCAACTCAAAAATCCATAAAAGCCTGAGGGAAAACAAGGATGTTTCATAGTTACATTTGCTAGAGAAAGCCCAAGACACCAACAGGCAGGTACACACACACACACACACACACACACACACACACACACACACACAAACTGCATTGCTCTGCTGGTCAGTCCTGTGATGAAAAATGCCCGTGCAATTGTTCTGGTTACCCCTATAACACCAACACCTGCAATAGCAAAAAATGTTATTGCCTCTGTTTATTTTTTAATGAAGAGGTTAAATGGACCGACGGACATTTATTCATCTTCATTGAGTTTTGCTGAGAGGGAGAACTTGGCTTTCGGATCCCTTAACAGACTTCTCTCCAATTTCCAAAACTCTGTTCACACTTCAATTTCATTCTGTACCAGCACCAAGAGAAGTGTGGATTAAGCCATTTGTCACAGCAAAACAAAGACAAGAAAGTGTGACTTTTATCTTGCCTTTAAACAATCACAGAGAACTTAAGTGTTGACAATTTCAGAGCAGCAAGCAGCAAAGCAAAGTTAAACTAATATCAGGGTAAATCCTAACCAATCATCACACAAATATATAAATATTTGTAGATGAACAAATTTCAAATGAGATCCTCATTTTGAGCTTTTCAGAGTAAGTGCCATCTGTTTGTCTGAGTAGGGAATATTGAGTTTGACCAGCTGTAGTGTAGCAGATAAAGTATCAGATAAAGCACATTAGTTGTAAAATGCAGAAGGAATCTAAAGGAATGGCAATGTCAGTTGGTCAGACAGTCTGCTGCCTTGGTACATACTGATATATCTCAAGTATTGGATGGGCTGCTATAACATTTGGTACAGACATTCCAGCTCAGGATAAATTGTATACACTTTAGTGATCCCCTGACTTTTCATTTAGCTCCATAATTGGGTCACATTTTTTAATTGTCCATTATTTTGGTTTAGGACCAAGTACCTGCATGACATTCCCATCAGTGTTTAGTTATGCTATGTAGCAAATGTTAGCATGCTAACATGCTAAACTAAGATGGTGAACATGGTAAATATGAACCTGCTTAACATCAGCATGCAAACTGTCATTGTGAGCATGTTACCATGTTTATGCTAGCATTTAGCTCAAAGCACTGCTGTGCTTAAGTAGCCTAAAGCCTCACAGAGCTGCTAGCATAGCCCCATGTCACTTTGTGTCCACTTGTGTCAAAATGCTGCCTAGATACAGCCTGATTTGCATGTTTTTCAACCACTTGTTAAAGGGTATTTTGTAGCCTGTGTGTAGAAAAGTGTTGTTGCTGACTTGTTGAAGATCTGTGTCCAAAATTGTGACATATCGTGTTTTCTGTTTATCTGTAAACACAGTCTTTATCAGATGCCAGATGCATGCTGTATGCGATTCTGCAGTAGGAGGATACAAAGAGTAGACAAGAATGACACATGGCTACTTTGGTATTTAATCATGCTCTTGGTTAGCTACTTATCACAGTAGCTATAACCACTGCCCATTAAATTTTTTCTGCACTCCTGCCTGTTGGAATTGAATTCTCTCGAGACAGCTACTGTGGGGGATTTAAGACACCATGCAATCAATACTTTATACCAGAGGAGTTCTGTGGGCAATAGACAGTCATGTCAGCTATCACAGTTCTAATAAATGGCTGGATGAAGCCCAGTGGATTGGGAGAGAGAAATCTTCAAGGGATTCTGTTTCTCGTTAATGGGTTTTTTCATGTGACTAGTGATGAGATGGTGATTCAGCTGCATTTTCATTTGGTCTCATTCTTTTTAAGTGATGGGGAAAATATAGCAGGAACTTGCTTCTGCTTTGGGGCACACATGGTGTATTATTATCGCTGTCATATCAAAATTGGACAGATTAGAACAATTTATTAGATTGACCACAGGCCTTTATTGTTGCATTGTTCAACAGAATACTGCCAATGCTGTCTAGGAAAACTATTTGGAGAGCAAAAAACATTTTATTTTATTTTTAACCACTAGTTTCTGCAGTTTATGTTGCTAACCCTTAAATCTTACTAGTTCTTTTTTTTTTTTAAATCTTGTAGAAAAATCACAATTTAAACAAATGTGGATGATAAAAATGTAGAACGTTTTATAATGGCACAAAATTAGAAGATGCACTCCGGAAGGAATTATCTGCTCTAGTCTTACAAGTTATCTCAAGCTTGGACTAATGTTGAAATGTACAGCTAAATGTTGCGCATATTCACGGATGACTAGTGATTTGTATGGTATCTCAGACTAATAAATTTTGTCACACCATGTACTATGGAGGGCTAAGAATATGCATGTTTTCTGTCCAATCAAGAACTACATTAGGTGATTCCAATGATTAGTTACCCTTGTGATGATTATAAAAACCCAACACCTTTATTGATAAGTATGGAGAAGAGTCCTCTGACAAGGCTGACAAGGTTGGAAAACAAACCAATTGTTTGGATTACATAAAAAGCACCACAGAGGGTACAAATAGTTTGACACCACTGCAGTCACCTCAGTAAATTACTAATTTGATTGACCTTTATGTGAGATTCATCCATCTGACAATGGCTTGGGGTGGGGGGTGGGTTGGGGGTACTGTAATTGTACTTGTAAAGTCACGTCCAGGTTACATCATAAACAAAAAACATTGGTGAATCCATTCAGGTTCACTGTTATTGATCACAAACGTCTTTATTGCCCATCCCTAATATATTACTGTCCCCCAATGCTGTCGCACGCTATAACCAACACTTAGTGACTGACCATCCATCACTGTGGTTGATGAGGCTCATATCAACCGCATCTAACAAAGCTAATATTAACTGCAGAATATGCATGAAGAAAAGAGGCAAAATGAGCAAAATGATTTCTTTCTGGAAATTTCAAGTCAAAAATGTTTTTCATATGCAGTGGGTAACCACCTCAGTTTAAGTTTTAAGGAAAACATTATATCTTTTGGCAAAGTTATGTTTATGAACATACCAAAACAAACCAAATCTTTGTTGACACTAAGTATGGTATCACTGGTTAGTAACATCCATATGATTCTAGAGCCTTACAGATAATAGGGTCATATGACTGCAGAGACTAGTTCAGCATCAGCTGTTTCGAGGCCAGTTTTAGTGAGAGAAGTTATGTGGTTGATGCAGCAGTACACTGACAGCATTGGCTCACGGATGAGCACAGGAGGATCATTGAAAGCCTTTAATTAAATCCTAAAACAGCCCCTGAATGAGCGATAAATGGAAAGAAATGTGTCCCGGTGGGATCTTCATCTCTACTAGTTTGTTCCCATCTTATAGTGTGATTGCTTTTAATTTTTTCTGAGAGGATTTTCTGAAACCTGTGAAATGAGGTGAACAATTGTCTGTTCTTGTGTCGGCAACATGAGATGTGGCTTGAACTGTAGCACAAAACCTGTAAGGTGACACGTAGCACTTAAAGGTAAGGAAGATTGAGAAGGAGATGGATATGGTTTGTGATGTTACAGCCTAAATTTTAATCATTTAAATTGGGTCATTTGCAAAGTAAATGTATCTATAAAGTGATAGAATTGTCAACATGTATTGAAGATGGTAAAAACCCACAGACATGTCATTTTAAATAGCCCAGAAAGCAAATTTGGATTTGGGCATTTGCTCTCATCCTTACTTGTCGCACAGTCAGTGGGAATTGCACATCAGGGATTGCAAGTGTGTGTGTCTGGGTGTTAGTAGAAGTGGAGGCACGCTCTGTATACAACACCTGTAAGTGATAATGAACAGACTTCATTATGTGGACTAATAATTACACTGACCTCCAGTGAAACAAATCTTATTTCACAGAGCCGTGATACCAACATAATCTTACCTCTTGCTTCAGAGACCGGTCACTGTTGAGTTAGTCTGACACTTAATCGCAGATAGATGTTACAGCTCGTTAACTTCCCAGTTTCCCTTTGTCCCAATGTAGAAAAATTGTGATTTGATCTCAGTAAAGTAATTTTATTTTCAGCAATGTGATTTTGGATGATATCACATTAAAGCTGTCGATATGAAGACAGCAAACAAATGTCTCTAAACACCTTCCACCTCGTCCTCCCTTTCAGTGTCTTTTTGTCACTGCTCACACAAACACAGACACTCCAACTATAATCAATGTGCTAGCAGGCCTCCTCTGGACCCTGATTGGCAGCAGTATTATCATTTTCTGGCGTCTATTTTGCCCTCATCTGTGTCTCGCTTAGGGGAGGTGGCATCGAGGGAGACGCTCTTTGCACCTCTTCCTCTGACTCCCTTTTATCCCCCTGACACATTGCTAAAACCTTCTCCTTCTTTAACCCTTTCCTACTCCTCTCTGTATCCATAAGGTCGTGACTGATAGGCTTTGCCATTTAGGAACTGTCTGACATGTATGCTGACTTTTCCCCTCCATAGAAATACAGGCCATAGGAAATACAGATGCTTTATAATCCATATCTTCTTCTTCTTTTTCAGGGCAGCTGAAAATCGCACCACCTACTGCAGCACAGCTAAGATACGGTAAGAAGTCTAATTTAGTGTAGTCATGGTGCTTGTTTACATTTTATGTGTTTCTATGTGTTTTTGCTCATGGAGACAGATGCTTGCAATGAGTACACTGATTTGATTTGACTTTTAATATTGTAGCACGACAGCCTGGATTGACATCCCTCGTTTAACTTTCAATCAACCAGGACAAGTTATGCAGATCAGTATTAATTAACATTAATGAGAAGAATATTGTGGTTCATCGTTGCCACTTTGTTTCTATGGTCTCCCCAGAGGAAAGGGCACACATTGTGAATGGACCTGCTTAATGGGATTATACGTTTTCCATGAACAGATATTGCATTAGCTATTGCTCCTGAGCCAAGGATAGAATCAGTAAGAAAACAGTCTAATCTGAATCTAAGGTACCAGACAAAGTGTATTCATTAAACAGAGGAAGGGCAAGTGAGAAGAGACTAACACGAGGCATGTAAAATGTAGAAAAGAAAAACAGCAACACAAATTAGTTTCAAACAAGAGTTAGTTTAAAAATGACAGGCCCAAACTTAGATATTTACTTCGGATCATGTTGCCCAACATTGTAGGTCACTAGCAATTCAAAGCTCTTTGTATTTGATGCCAGGTGGTAATAGGTTCCAATCTGTAGAGTAATGTTTTGCAGATAATCTCTCATAAAAATCGGTCGCCATACACTCAGACATATGTAATCCACCTGCTCAGGTACTCAGTTACTGACCTGACCTCAGAGAGGTTGGAAGGCATGCTGGTAAAGCCAACATACTTCATATCAACTTTGTCTTTATTTATTTCTCAGTTTTCATTTAACGGTTAGTTCAGTTCAGTTCAGTTCAGTTATCATTTAAAGCTCAGTGTTTCTCTTGTCGTTGTGCTGAAATGTTTTTTCTGCTTTGGTGCTATAGCAAATCTAACACAGCTGAGTGAAACTTTTTTTTTTAAAAAGAACCATTATCTCAGCTGGCTGTCACTGGAGCAACAGTGTCGAACACGGCACTCGTGATTTTCCTCAAGACAGAAAAGTCTTTGTGTTGTGTCTGTTGTTGCTTTGCATTTCTCCTACTGTGAGTTACATGTGTTGATGACTTCCATGGAAAAAATTTCATTCCTTTTCATTACTGTAAAAATACTCTCCTAAAAACCATGAAATGATCACTGAGTGGTGAAAGATTTTTAGCAGACTAAACTGAGTGAGTGTGAATGTAATTTGTAGCAGAAGTTTGCCAAACAAGCCTTGGTCTCATTTATTCCACTGAATCAAAAAATTATCATAAATGTCTTTTTCAATATGACCATTTCACAAACTATTACGTGAAATTATACCCATTTTAATTTTGAGACTTCTGAGTCCGAGCAGTGGTTCTGAAACAGCTTTTAGACCTCACTCTCTTCGCAAATAAAGCTAAGTATTTTTTGTTAAATTTGTTCAACAGAGATATATGCTCCTTCAACTATCTCTGATTCAGATGCGTTGCAAAGTATCACTTCAGTCTTTAGAAAAGAAAATCCTGCATTCTGCTCTATAAATCTCAGTTGATAAATAATACTTAAGTTTCAGTTCCTCTTGACCTTCGAGTGTTTTAAACAATTCATAAAACATATGACTTCAATAGATAATGCTCTGCCCATTCTGTGTGCACAGGTACAGTTATTCTCTTGTTAGAGTGTCTCTCAATAATTGACAGTGACATGTGTACAATCTGTCACATTATATTCCACATTCAAGAAAAAGGAAAAAATGTACATGCATATTTAAGTTGCACATCTGATTAATGAAAACAGCCTTGCAGCTTGCAAGTCATTGCAAGTTGTGTAATCATAAATACTACTTGTATCCTGACTGCACCTTAAGTAGAAGAATCCCAAAACTCCTTAAAGTATGATATGCCATGGTATTTCATCGTCCAATCATTTGGGGGAAGTTTGCTGATTAAATACCCACTATACTTCTCTTCTAATAAGTATTTCATCAATGTTTGCCTTTTCTATGCCCTGAAACCTAAATGATGAGATTTCATGTTTCTCCTTATGGAGCTGTTATGTTCACTATTCTCTGCTTAATGAATGCTATATTACCAAGATGAGATAGCCCACACGGACATTTGATCATGTAAATTACATGAGAAGTGGAGCATGTTATGACGTCATTGATCTTCCCTGTGTATGGGTGAGTAAATTAGTTACCTTCAGCTGTATTGTTACATTGGGCACATCCTCTGCATTTGTAGTTCCCATATCGAAGAGGTTTCAACAAAGACTGTGGACTTTTCTTCACTTCACTTGTTATATTTGTTGAAATTCCGGCAACATGGAATATATCAAAAGCTCTGACACGAAAATGAAAATAATCAGGTATATGTGGCTGTTGCAGGATTGTAATAAGGATGGCATCCAAGATATTAAACACCAGAGCATAGAGAGCAGATCCATGACCTCTGTACAGAATAGGACCAAATAGTCACAGTATATAGTTTGGCCTGATGATGGCATTAAGAGAAAAGATAATCATGTTTACACACCTAGCACTCCCAATAGTGAATGACTCTGATCACCCTCTGAATCATCACTTCACATCACTGCCATCTGGGAAGAGATACAGTACCTTTTAAAGGGAGGAGAGCTCTCTGCAGCAGGAAGTTTTGTCCCCTCTGCCATTACAGCATTGAACCTCACTGACTGTGTAGGAATGTACTGTATTTATGGGAACTCTATGTATTGTCTTTATCTGTGTGTTACTATGTTTAACTGGCTTTGAAAACAGATCTCTCTCTCAGATAGTAAAGTCTAAAGACTAAAATCAGTAGTGATAAATTAGAAGGAGTAAAAGGGAGACCTAGTTTTCCTTTCTAAGCGTCACCCTAAGGTTGCCTTTTTTTGTTAAAATTACCCTACCAACCATGAAAAATTTCCCCATACAGCTTTACTTTGCATCACTTTATTAGCAAAGTGCAGTACCTATATAGTCAGGAGTCCAAATTTTTATTTCCTCATCTGATCTGCACATTTGGTAAAAACACTCAACGACACTTTCTCATCAAAGGTTTTAAAACATCCTGTTAAACAGGTTTAATGTAGCCTGGAACAACTGGGTCCAGGGGAGATAAGGGGTACCCACTGGGAAATAATTTGGTGATCCCTATCATAAAAGCTGTTTGGAGTTTGGAATGAGCCTTTTAGTTCATGGTCAGCTAAAAAGCTGTGCTGGACATTAAAACACAGAAGTCATGTAACCTATCGTCACTAAATTGCGCTGGTAAACGGGGCTTTTTTTGAAAGGATACTAGAGAGAAAAGAGACAAAAGGTTTATCAAATGTCAAGCATTTTCTGCACAGAGCTCAGTGTTAAGAAGACTTGTTAGATTTCACTCTTGGGTCCGCATTTGTTATTTCTGCAGTCAAGCATACAAACCAAACACCAGGATTTGTTTCTACAGGTCTCAGTGCCAAGAGATGGAGTGTTCTTCACAATTCGATCAAAGTTGCCCCTGGTGTAGCATTAAAGTAAAGTCTGTGTTTAAGATTTGAGTGAGTAGGTGTTTTGTGTACTGTGGCCCAAAGAGCAAGATTGAACATTCTTACTATGTACTGAAGGGGAGCTGCAGCAAATAAGAAAATGCAGGTATTCAGCAGTGGTTGTGCTCAAAGCAAATACTTTTCTGCCGGTTAGTTACTAGGCTGAACTTCACTTGAACTTCAGCAAGAATAGACTAAAGGTCCCTAGGGCAGCAGGTCACATTAAAAATGTATTTTCACAGCATCAACATTATATTGAACTGTATATCTTTTCTAACCCCACACACAGGGAACACTTTTTATGCATATAAAAGGACAATACATTACTGTGTGTATTTACATTCTGAGCCTTTTAGGTCTGGAAATGGTGCTGCTTGATATTTACGACCTTATTTACACAAAAGGCCTGTAAGGTGATTATAGAAATAAGATATTAGTTACACACTGACTTATGGTACTTTTAGTATGTACTTGTGGATTACATGTTACTGCCTATTCAGTATTTTAACTGTTGCTACTGTAACACTTCCTCATGTGAGACCAATTTTAGTTCTTTATATTATCTCATGGTCTCACCTACCATAATTTAGATGTCTTATACTCTATTCTGTCACAGCGTTTACAGGGTGGGCCCAAACGCAGGACACAGACACAGGAGTAAGGTGCATAAAAAGAGGGTTTATTCATACCAACTTGCAGGGATAAGATGGAATGGAGAGGTAGTATGGCTAAGAGATAAGATTGAGGGTTAAGGAGCGAGGCTGGATGGCGTCATCTGGTGACAAGTGGGAGATGAGCCAGGATAGATAAACTGCTGAGAGGATGTCGTGATGGACTGCAGGTGTGTGCAAGCTGAGAGACAACAAGATATTAGCCGATTTGAGTGCAGGAGGAGCTGTGCCAGGAGGGGAGACTGCTCCCACACACAAACCTACACATAGACAGAGAAACACTGGGATGGGGAAAACAAAACTGGAGGCCTGGCTAGGGCCATGGCATATTGAACCCACAAGGTTAAGATATTGGAAAATATATAAACTGTTTCAGCAAAGCATGTACCAAAGTAAATATTGGCACAACGTAGATAAAAATAAGGCATTAAATGCATCAGAAAATATGAACTCTTAGCCAAACATAGCTAGTTTATAATGATAGAGACTGAGATTGATGATTCGTTTTATATTGTATATAGTGCGTAATGCGTATATATTTAACAAAAATAACAAAATATTTGAAAAGTTTCAATCTGGTTTCAGGAAGTACCACAGCACTGAGACTGCCCTGCTTAAAGTCACCAATGACCTTTTAATGTCTGCTGATGAAGGCATGTGCTCAGTCCTGGTACTCCTGGACCTTAGCACTGCTTTTGACACCATTGATCACAACATGTCATGTTAGACAGACTGAGGCACTGGGTGGGGATCTCTGGTACTGCCCTAGAATGGTTTTCATCCTACCTGTCAAATAGGAAGTTTTGCGTGTCTGTAAACAACTATGTCTCTTCGTTCTGTCCAGTTAAATATGGTGTGCCTCAGGGGTCGGTCTTAGGACCCCTTTTGTTTTCCTTGTATCTGCTTCCCCTTTGACATATTATCCATAAACATGGCATTTCTTTTCATATTTATGCTGATGACACACAAATATACTTGCCCGTCAGATCCACAGACCCTGGAATGCTGAGTTTACTTAACAACTGCCTTTGTGAAGTTAAAAAATGGATGTCAAATAATTTCCTCCAACTGAACTCAGACAAAACAGAAATCCTGGTCATTGGGTCCCAGCAGATGGCACATTAAGCCTGTGGCAAAGAACCTTGGTGTTTGGTTTGATTTTCGAGCAGCACACCACAAAGCTTGTTCAATCATGTTTTTATCAACTTAGAAATATAGCAAAAATTCGATCTATGTTAACTTTTAAGGACACCGAGACCATTTTACACGGCTTCATCTCATCACGCCTGGATTATTGCAACAGCCTTTTCACCTGTTTAACCCAAAAATCTATTGATCTCCAGACTGTCCAGAACTCAGCTGCCAGGCTTTTAACCAGAACAAAGAAATATGACCACATTACTCCTATTTTAGCTTCATTACACTGGCTCCCAGTATGTTTTAGAATTGACTTTAAAATTCTATTGATCACTTTTAAAGCTCTTCATGGCCTCTCGCCTTGTTATTTTTCTGAACTTTTAGTCCCATACACACCAGCACGTACCTTGAGATCCTCGGGCAGAGGTCTGTTGTCTGTTCCAGAGTCTCGACTGAAAACTAAAGGGGACAGAGCGTTTGCTGTCAGGGCCCCAAGGCTCTGGAACAGCCTGCCCGAGGAAATCTGGTCGGCTGAGTCAGTGAACTCTTTTAAGTCCCTTCCTAAAACATACTTTTATAGGAGAGCCTTTCCCAATCTTATTTGACTTTATTTTATCCCTTTTATTTGATTGTATTTTACTAATTTTATATTTATCTTAAACGTGTATTTT
>NC_060152.1:21227027-21238187 GCF_021292245.1 Micropterus dolomieu
TTTTAGCTTCATTACACTGGCTCCCAGTATGTTTTAGAATTGACTTTAAAATTCTATTGATCACTTTTAAAGCTCTTCATGGCCTCTCGCCTTGTTATTTTTCTGAACTTTTAGTCCCATACACACCAGCACGTACCTTGAGATCCTCGGGCAGAGGTCTGTTGTCTGTTCCAGAGTCTCGACTGAAAACTAAAGGGGACAGAGCGTTTGCTGTCAGGGCCCCGAGGCTCTGGAACAGCCTGCCCGAGGAAATCTGGTCGGCTGAGTCAGTGAACTCTTTTAAGTCCCTTCCTAAAACATACTTTTATAGGAGAGCCTTTCCCAATCTTATTTGACTTTATTTTATCCCTTTTATTTGATTGTATTTTACTAATTTTATATTTATCTTAAACGTGTATTTTAGTATTTTCAATGTTTTCATGCTTTTATCTTGTATTGTTTTTGTATTATTGTCTCTTGGGTATTATTGTCTTTACACTTGTTAAAGCACTTTGTAACTTGTTTTTGAAAAGTGCTCTACAAATAAAGATTATTATTATTATTATTATTTATAGTGTATATATATTTATTCTGAGGTACTTTTGTTGTATGTGGGTTTAATAAAGAAACATCTTATCTTCTCTTATTTAGACAGATCTTACAAGGCATTCAGTTTGTAATGGGTTTATAATATATTTTCTGTCACATGTTCTTGTATGTATGTTTTGTGTTTGTGTGTCTGTTACAGTTCTGCCTGCAGAACTCAACTATAACTGAAGTCTTGCTATTTTTTAATGTAGAATCAAACACTGCATACTGTCTGTATATGTTGTCTGTTGGTGATTTACTGTTTGTGTTTGTTATTTTACAGTTCTGCTGCACAATGCACTGCCTTTTGTTGGATTTGGATTCCTGGACAACTGCATCATGATTGTCGCTGTAAGTCTGTCAGCTTCGTCCTGTGCTGTAGCTCCACTGCAGCTCAGTGGGTATACAGGTGTACTCTAGAGAGTTTGAGTGTGATTATCACAGGGGGCACTTGTGGAAATCACACTCGTGCATAAAGAATATGTTGTATATACTCATGATACTGCTTTGGATGAAAGCGTCAAGGGAGAACCAGAAAATTAAATATTTTTTTGTTTGATGCTACTGTATAGTCAGTATATTTCCTATCTGCTCTCAGTCATTATTTGACAGTCTATGTTTTTCCTTCTTTTTCCTCTTTGTCCTTTAACATTCTATACATTTTTAGTTATTTTGCTGCCACAAGCAAACCCACTCTTTATTAAGTATTTCTGAAGTCGTAATGGTAATGAAGTCTAAACCCAGTGGAATGGAATGAATTTATGAGCTTAAGTGAAAGTAGCGGCAGCATTATTTTTTAGCACAGAGATGAGGAAGTCTTATGGGGGCCTCTACAAGAAGGTGGAAAGACAAACAGAGAGTGGGAAAATACATTTTTAGAGAAACAAAAGAGAAAAAAGATAAATAGACTGTAATGAAATGGCATAGCTTTGCCCAAAAAACTACATACTGTAATAATATGCAGATATTAAATAAAATATCCAGACTGCTGTTTTTGCTCTTTACAGGAAATTTATGAATCAATAAGTTATCCCATTTTTGCTGGATTCAACTTGTCTATGAGAAGTGTGTACATTTGGAAAAATTGTGTTTTTTGCTAAAACTGTAATTGTCTGACTTTACATTCCCTTTTATTCTTTCAGTCCAGTTCAGAAAGTAATGCATCCTGCCTAAAGAGCTCAGGCTGCTTTCCATTTGTATGGGATAGGATGTCTGCGCTAAAGCCAGGAAACCCTACACTGAAAGAGTGGAAGCTTCTAGAGAAGTGTTTAATGCAGATAATGTATAAGTGGACTTTGATTGGAAGCTACCATTGCCATCACCATTGCTAACTTTGCTGCAGCATTTTGGTTCAGACCTTTAAGTTACAAATTGCCTCAGGTGAATAAGTCATTTCTGTATTTCTCTCTGAATATCATTGAGAAGGAACATGAACAGATGAATGTTATAACCTGTACATTAGATTGCACTGATGGTTTGTATTATAGAATGACACACATGATCTTTCTTGTCTTATAAACTATCTTCTGTACACACACACATATATATATGTGTGTGTGTGTGTGTGTGTGTGTGGATTCACAGGGCACACAGATTGAGTTATCCATCGGTGTGATCCTTGGCATTTCAACTATGGCTGGTAAGAGAATCTCATGATCCTAATGTAACTTAATATTTATTTACCTATTGCCTATTATTAATAAGTGAGTTGCATATCTGTGTTGACATGTTTCAGACTGCAAGTCGACTCCCTGTCTGTCCACTTCTTCATTACCAAATCATAGTTTTAAAAAAAAGAGTAGAAAGAAGCATTTTTACTTTCAGTGTCGACAGAATACACTGTCTCATAATGAAGTCTAAACAATAAACTCTCAATCTGACCAGTTCTGTGACAGTAATCCAAAAAAGAGTAAGATAACATTAGAGAAAGCTATTCACAAGCAGATCGAATGGGTGTAGGAATATCCACTAATCTTAAAGAGGCACATTTGCATTTAAATGTTATCACTTGTTCCCATTCAGTGTATCTGGTAGACACACTGAAGGCTGTTATGTTACATTGCACTGAATGTGAATGCTGACAGGAGATTTAAGAAGAGGAGAACACTGATGTCAGTCTCAGCTGTGGTCCAAGGTGAAGCGTGATGACTGCGCCCTATTTACATATTTAATGGTGGTAAAAACAACCCTTGTGAATAATTGCTGAAACCATTTGAATCATTTTTGCAAATCACTCCAGGTAAACAGAGGAGTTAAAGGGCAACTGGCATTCCCACACCTACCCTGCACGTCTTCCCTTTCCTCTTCTGATTGTTTTCTCGCTGCTTGTGGTGATAGCAGTGTGTTTTTGTTGTTTTTTGTTTTTGTTGACAATAAACTGATCTGTCTATAAGACTTAAAGGAATAGAAGCTGATGCTGTAACAGAGCAGAGGAGGCAGAGGCCTGAAGCTGTTTTTATTCTTACTTCACGTGGAACTGGAGAGATATAGAAAACTTGACCAGTGCAAACTAAAGCAAGGAGCGATAAACTGTAGAGAGGAGGTATTTGAATATTCACTTTGAAGTGCATAATGTGTCAGACAAGCTTTTGACTTGATCCTGCTCTTGTAGATTTACAGTTCACACCAACCAGTTTTTCAATTTAAAAATGTGGCCATTTAACTTTGGAACATTTGCAGTGAAAGGATGACTGGGATAATGATTATGACAAAGGAGCAATTTTAGGCCTGGTGGGGTTTTGTAGAGAAGAGGGTTATCAGGTTTCAGACTTAGGTAGAACAATTAATTTTTCAGACCAGCTACTAGTAGACAGGCAGAGCCTGTGATCTTTGATTGGCATAAAGAGATTTTCCCACCCAGGTTTGACAGTAAGCTCTAGCTGCAGAAATCCCCAGTTAATTAGAGATTTGAAAAAACATGTAAAAAAAACTACCACACAGCCACTGATAGACAACAAACTTGGAGCTTCTGTTTTTTCCTAAAGCAGCCCCAACCCAGTTTTTATCGCTCAGACTCCATTATCTTCCTTTTGTCATTCCTGCTACATTGGGGACATTTGGAGGTCTGCGAATCAAGAGGCTGCAGTTATCCCGCTCAGTCCAGAGTGATTTAGCACTAGTGTCAAATCTGCAGTCAAGTCCACCAATCACACATTTTCCTTGAGGCAAATGTGGCTCAGCTGGGTCAATGAAGATAGAGACTATACTGTCAGAAAATGTTCTGCTGCTGAGTTAGACCAATAACATAATTTAAACAGAGGCAATGAGGAGGAAAATCTCCAAATATGATTATATCAATAAAAAATGATATCTTAGGTGATTAACTCATGAAATCAACCTGCTCTCCCAAGACTTGCCTTCAAAAACCCATGCCCTTCCCAGGTCCCTACAACATTTTCTCTTAATTATATCGTATTATTTTGTTTCGTTATATAGCTCTCCTAACTTTTAAGAACATAATAACATCCTGCATTAACACATCAAATTAAATTAATGCTTCCAGTTTGGTTCTCTTCACATCCTTTCTTCTAATCTGTGGTTTATCGATTTCCAAACTCATCTGCCATAACTAAAGCATTTCTTCAGCTCCAGTTGTCGCATACAATCACACACATAGGCCCACATACAGTAAATACACACCCACCTGTGTGTGAGTAAGCCTATGTACAGTTATGTGTCGACCAATTGTGTGTGTGTGTTACTGTTGCTGTGGAAAGCCTCCAGGTATGGAGAGACCCACTAAATGAGATATGAGACACCACTAAAAAGTTCCCACTGTCTCCCATTTGTTATTTCTTGTTGTTTCACGGCCCATTTATCCACCAGTAGACGTCTGTGGATTATACACATGCAGACAGCGTCTCTGACTTTTCTGCAGGTCTGGAAAATTTTAGAAAGTTCCTGTTAAAGATGGATATATCCATCATAAAGTAACACGTGATAAAAGGATCAGAAGAACAGGGAAGGAAATAAATATTTCTGTGTTGGGTAAATGGTCTGATAATTTATTTTTACCCAGAAGTGAAAAAAATATACAGCCCAGCCAAACCCACTTTACTCACCTTCAACAAGCTCTTGAGCCACTCCCTCTCTACTTTACTCCATCTTTCTTTACCTAATTAGTGAGAGTGATAGGAGAAGTACAAAGGTTTTACTACTCAATGAACGTTGTAAAAGCATCTGTTACATAATAATGTACATCTCTGGAGGCGCACCTCTTACCAACCTGTGGAGGTGGACTGAGCAGAGAGAGCAGTGAGTTAAAGGCAGACAGCTGACCTTGGCTTGTAATTACATTTGGGTAGTTCGGTCACATAATCAAGCCTGATGGGCTCTCCCATTACATCTGCCGGTCTGGTGCATAATGCCACCACATTTTTTATCACTACATGTCGTGTTTTATTAATCTTTACTCTGCAACCTGATTATTTTTCTTTCAAGCTTCTTCCATCACTGCCAGGAAACAGTGACCCGGAATAGATTGTCTGGCAACAACAAATGTTAATGGCAAATTGGAATTTCAAAAAAACGGAAATACTGCACTTTAACTACATTTCAAGTGTGTGTGTCCCATTGAGGAGCTACAGTGCCTCTGTGTAAGAGGAGATGTCATTGCACTTAAATACCAACATCCATATTTTAGAGCATTTGACTCATGCCAGCCTCATAGCCTCATTAAATGTGTACAAATTAACTGTAAAATATGTATTGTAGTGTGTGCTGCAGCCACACAGTTAGTAAGCCAGTTAGTGCGCCAGAAATACTGCAGTGGTGCAGCATTTGTAAGGCGTGAATATAACTTCTTACATATAGCTTTATTTTGCATAAAAAGAACTTTGTATTTTATCCCAACTGTAACAAATAAAATCTGCCACAAAGGAGATGCCCTTCCTAAAACACAGCTCAGTTATTTTTTATAATAATCCATCAGAAGAAGCAATGACAACAAAGTGTAGCTCCTAAGTTGTTATATAGTTAACAATAAAACATAAAATGCACATCATCTTCATTCTCACCTAAATCCTATAAAAACAGATTATCTCTCTTTTTTTGTATGTTTGTTTTTTTCATTCCTGTTCACTGCAGTGAGTTACAATCAGATTCTGCCCAGTGCAAACAATCTTTTCCGTCTAAAATACCACAACACTCTCCTCAATTAGCTCAAATCTGCTTTGTGTGTTTTGGCACTGAACTTGGCCAAGAATTAGAAACTTGCACACTTTCCTTCCTTTTGCCCTGCCTCTGTCATTTCACTCTGAAGTAGCAATAACATTACCCAAAGAGCTTCTCACAGAGCAACAAGCTAATATGCTTGATTTGCGCCAAATACAGACAAACCAGCAGCTTATTAACATTAATGCTTTGTTCCAGCAGGCAGGCGAGTCTCTCTTCAACAAGGTCAGAGACACAGTAAACAACACTTCCCTAGATCTCTGCACACACGGGCTTCTCTAATTATGCGGCGACTCTTTGGAGTTTTATCTGATGAATTCCTCTGTGCTTATTAATGTGGGTGCAGGTCCTGTGGGTTTTTTTGTTCAAACGTACAACTGCAGATTGTCAATAGGCAGAAAGTCTAGTTTGGGTACATTATAGGTTGTGTTAAACTTTTTTTTACTACAGAAGCAGAAAGTCAGTTGAATTGACGCACTCAAGGCCTTCTGTCAGAGTTAGATGGGTATTGAGCCTTAGCAGAGATGGCACTACTGGTTTTTTTGTGTTCCCCTGAGGGAGTCTGTGCCACTGCCGCAGTTGCAGCAATACTCTGAAGTCAGAGTCATGGATAGCTGAGAGAACACAAGCAAAGCACAGACTTTATTCTGTCTTTTAGGAGCCACTACTACCATAAGGTCCAAGCAGCAGAACAAGCAGATTGTTTAACTCATTATCTCCCAACTCACTCCTGCAGCACTACTCCACCTAGTGACAGATTCCCAGATATATTCAGTGATAATGACACACAGTTCTGCTCCTTGCTCTTGTTGCGTTAGTCATTTTGACATGCCCCCATCCTCTTTTCCTTGGGCACTTTGTGAAGAAGTGCTGCTCTCCTGTTCAGATTGTTCATGTAAAGCTATTAGGCTGAGGGAGCGAGTCAACAGCAATGTGGGCTTCAGCAGTGCCTCCTTAATGAGCCCATAGTTCTCTGTGGTTGTCCATCATAAACCCAGCGTGGTAAAAATAAGCAGCGTATGGTACTGAAACACATATGCCCTGAATGTCTTTATATTTAGAAATTATTATGAGGCTAAATGTTATGCTTACTGGTCCAAACATGCTGCTTCCTGCTTTGCTCCTGTCCTCTGCAATGCAAGCGACCACTCATGCAACATGTGGTGTATATTATATTAAGTACCAAAGGGAAGTAGAGGAAGGCATGTCAAGATAATTGAAGTGCGTTTCTCTCTCCAGCTCCTGGCCAATGCCTCATCTTCAGTTAGAGATACAAGCTTTAATAAAGTTGTTTCTCTATAATCTGAAAGGGTCGAAGGAGATTTCGGGAGGCTATATAGGAGCACTCCATCACCACTAATATTTCTGATGTACGTGCACTTTAACTACACTATAATCACATTTTGTTCTCACATCTTCTGTAGCTCTCCAGTTGCTGTCCAGTACGTTGTCCTAACGTCATGCCTTCATATAAATTGACAATGAGGGGAATGAATTTAGTAACCTGTTAGGGAAATTAGTAACACTGTCTGCTGGCAGACCACTCCAGGTGCATGCCAGTGGTACATGGGGAAAATGTGTCATTTCTTGTGCTTCATATAATGTAAAACCCCAGACAAACACAATCTGTGTCTTTTGGCTGCCCTCAGCAAAAACTCAATTTCCTAACTCATTTTGTAATCATGTCTCTTTCCCTTCTCGCATTTTCTACAGCTGCTGCCCTTGGCAACCTTGTGTCTGACCTGGCAGGACTGGGGTAAGAATTTTAACACATACACACCAAGGCACACACTCTCACACACAAGCACACAGACAGAGGCAACTATTATCCTTAATATTTCTCCAAATCATGGCAGGTTGTAGGAGGACAGAAACAGTTCAGTGATTTAGAATGAATACCCTCATTCACTCATTTGATGAAATGTTTAGAAAAACCATAATATCATAAGGTATATCCTATTACACAGTTTATTTCAGCAATACAAAGTCTTGTTGACCCAGGTATACAAAAATGATAATATTCCAGTCCTTTTTTGAATGGCATTATGAAGGTAGAGGTTTACCATCCCACTCCACTCCCTTCAGTAAAAGCTACTTCGTTAAATAGGTAATTATCGAATTTGGCCCACGGGAGGATAAGCATGCAAGCAGCAAGGGAAAAAGACAAATACAGCCCAGAATAACTGTGAAGAAAGAATATGGTTGTGCAAAGCATAAAAACGGATATTACCCATAAATAAGAAAAAGCCTAATAATTTAAACACATCACGGTGGTTTAATTAAATAAAGACTGTCTGAACAAGTTTTGTCTAAATGAGGAGAGGAGCCCGACTTAACCAACTGTTTTTTGAGTGAATCAAGTTAAGGTCGCACAGCTATAGAAGAAAAATCCTTGTAGAACAAAATCTTGATTTTAAACTAGTTGTTAACAGAGGCAGACGACATCCATCATGTTTCCCTTCCTACAGAATCTAACTTTAGATGTGTTGATACAATCCCTTAATTAGCCAAAATACAGATACTTCAGTTTGATTAATTGCAAATCTCTCATAAGACATTGTTTAATAAAGTTATTTCAATCTTTAAAAGATGTATAAATTGGTAAAAAAAAATATTTTGTGTGCTACATTCCTCATTAAGCCTACTTCATCATACTGGGATTGCATTGGATTTTGCTGTACTGGGAGTTGAGTTTATATTTAATATTTATTTATCTGACAAAATGTGTCTGATCAGACTCGGATTGCTTACAACCTGTAATATATTGATGTTAATTTGAGGTTTGTGTGGTAAAGAAGGAAATACAATTTTTGGGTAACTGTGCACATACTATAATTCTGGTTCTAATTACCATTATTATATTTTACTAACATGGACTGAATATTTAATTGCTCACCTACTAAAACCCCAATATCACAAAATGTAAACAAAAATATTCCAGCTCACTAAAATTGCCTGATTAATTCAAGTCCATATTCAAGTGTACTGATATTTTTCTCCTCCAGCTGAAGTAAAACTCAATCATCAACAATGAGTGCCAGGTCTGATCCCAGCTACCTGCCACAGTTGTGTGCAGCATGTGAGCAAGTTTGATAAAAAAAAACATAAAATGATCCATGAGAAGTTAAGCTGATTATTTTTTATTTTTTTTTCAGGCTGGGAAAAAAACCTTTGTTTTGGATCCCTTCAAATGATTGCAATGCATTATAAGGTTCAGTCAGCTGATCCTCTTCAGAGGCTCCTGGTGGCCGCAGGGATCATAATCGGCCTCCTAACCTGCTTCATGGGGTTAACCAACATAATACTTGAGTAATGGAAGAGGCCTCCAACCATTGGTTGTATTTCAGTGATTATTTAGTGATATAACAGATAATTACTATCAATTAAATACAGTGAGAGTCAACAAGGTAATAAACGGATAGACGTTTGCACCATTTTAGTTTGATGGATTAGCTAAGTTGTTCTGGCCTTTGTAAGCACTCTCAGTAGACACACACACACAGTTTTGCCTCTATGTGTTTGTCTGTTTGCCACTCAATCATAGTTGGAAAGATGAGCCCTTGCGGCCAGTTTGTCAAGGTGAGACTCAATTAGAGCAGACGAGAGGATTTTTATTGTGATAGATCTACATCGGTAGGTGTGAAGGCTGTTTGTCTGTTACACCTCGTCTCAGTGGAGCTCCTGCAAGTGTCCTTCACTGCAACATTTGCATCACTGCTTAAGTTTATTTAAAAGACGAAAGGCTAGAGAGCACACATGTGAACCCTGTGCTTTAGATTACTCTGGGAGTTGGTGGCACTTTAGTGGCAGTTGAGACCTGAGGAGGAGGCTCAGTAGACTTCCTGCTGAGGTTGAGGGTAAACTTTGATCAGAAGATGACGCGAGGAGACTCCAGATGCATCTTTACTGCAAACTTGTTGCAGTTTTGGTATTTAGTTTGCTCAGATCCACACTGCCCAATTTGCATGTGAACCACTTGAATAGTGAATAGCTTTCTGGACCGACTTTTACTCCACCAGGTTAAAGACAGTTAGTGGCATGGCCGAGTCAATGTTCAATATATCGTCAATAAATGTATGATTTGAATCACGAACAAATTAGCACTTCATTTTTCTATTAAGATAATTTATTTTGTTGAGGAAAAGAGACTGAAAAAAGATTTACTAATTATATTTTCTGAAAGAAGATATTTATCATAATAGTTTTGAATGTTCTACCTCAGACTTGTGAAGTGATCCACTGTTTGGCATCAAGTGTTTGTCACGTCTTGACCATGAAGAACATTTTTACCACACAAATAACTATCTGGCTTCTTCAATTTTCCCTCAGCAGCAAAAATCAGCCTTGAAACTTGAAAGAAATAATGGTTTGACATTTATCATGATAATTATCGATATCGAATGGTATGAATTTTTTCTGTCGTGATAACATTTTTGGCCATATCGCCCAGCCCTAAACTAACGACTGCTAAACAACAGTCCAAAGCGATCATAAAAAAGTGGAAAGTATTTAATTTTGATAAGGTGAAAACAGGTTTTGTGGCATTTTTGCTTGAAAAATGACATATAATAAATAATTTAAATTGTTGTGGATTTGTTTGAGTGTTTTCTGTTGTTTAATAATTCAATTACTGGACTAGTCATTGCAGCTCTTGTATGGAATCTTTGCTGTTTTCAACCTAACCTTTACTAACAGCAGATATAAAAATACCTGAATTGTGAGTCTGTCCTTGTACCCATACATTTGCATATATTGCAGGTTGTAGCTGGTTTGGATTACATTCTGACTTCTAACAAACTGTCGTTTACTTGGAAGAGGATTGAGATCCCCATTTTCAGGCAGTCTGGGTATAATGAGCTTTAGTCTCGCCTGCCTCGATAAGCCAAATTAAAAGCTCTACAGATTTATTGAAATGCTGCTGATATACAGTGGGTACGGAAAGTATTCAGACCCCTTTAAATTTTTCACTCTTTGTTTCATTGCAGCCATTTTCCAAAAATCAAAAAAGTTCATTTTATTTCTCAGTAATGTACACTCAGCACCCCATCTTGACAGAAAAAAACAGAAATGTAGAAATTTTTGCAAATTTATTAAAAAAGAAAAACTGAAATATCACATGGTCATAAGTATTCAGACCCTTTGCCGTGACACTCATATTTAACTCAGGTGCTGTCTATTTCTTCTGATCATCCTTGAGATGGTTCTACACCTTCATTTGAGTCCAGCTGTGTTTGATTATACTGATTGGACTTGATTAGGAAAGCCACACACCTGTCTATATAAGACCTTACAGCTCACAGTGCATGTCAGAGCAAATGAGAATCATGAGGTCAAAGGAACTGCCTGAAGAGCTCAGAGACAGAATTGTGGCAAGGCACAGATCTGGCCAAGGTTACAAAAAAATTTCTGCTGCACTTAAGG
>NC_060152.1:21238287-21267382 GCF_021292245.1 Micropterus dolomieu
CAATACAGTCTCAACAGTGAAGCATGGTGGTGGCAGCATCATGCTGTGGGGGTGTTTTTCAGCTGCAGGGACAGGACGACCGGTTGCAATCGAGGGAAAGATGAATGCGGCCAAGTACAGGGATATCCTGGACGAAAACCTTTTCCAGAGTGCTCTGGACCTCAGACTGGGCCGACGGTTTACCTTCCAACAAGACAATGACCCTAAGCACACCGCTAAAATAACGAAGGAGTGGCTTCACAACAACTCCGTGGCTGTTCTTGAATGGCACAGCCAGAGCCCTGACTTAAACCCAATTGAGCATCTCTGGAGAGACCTGAAAATGGCTGTCCACCAACGTTTACCATCCAACCTGACAGAACTGGAGAGGATCTGCAAGGAGGAATGGCAGAGGATACCCAAATCCAGATGTGAAAAACTTGTTGCATCTTTCCCAAAACGACTCATGGATGTATTAGATCAAAAGGGTGCTTCTACTAAATACTGAGCAAAGGGTCTGAATACTTATGACCATGTGATATTTCAGTTTTTCTTTTTTAATAAATTTGCAAAAATTTCTGTTTTTTTC
This sequence comes from Micropterus dolomieu, assembly GCF_021292245.1. Lineage (NCBI taxonomy): Eukaryota > Metazoa > Chordata > Actinopteri > Centrarchiformes > Centrarchidae > Micropterus > Micropterus dolomieu. The sequence goes on from NC_060152.1 coordinate 21,238,856, forward strand.
TGTCAAGATGGGGTGCTGAGTGTACATTACTGAGAAATAAAATGAACTTTTTTGATTTTTGGAAAATGGCTGCAATGAAACAAAGAGTGAAAAATTTAAAGGGGTCTGAATACTTTCCGTACCCACTGTACTTGATGTGAACCTCAGTATCCTTTAGTTTACATTTGCTGGAAAGACTCAAATGTATTGTTTATTTGTCTGTCGGTTGTGTTACAGAAACCTTCCAGCCCATGTGGGTGGAGTGGATAAAAATTTTTGCAGACACACTAAGGTTGTAATTAGTGGCACATAATTCTTTAAGTCTGTAGTCTGAGGGCAGTGAGAAACAACAAAATAAATATCCATAAACATGTTAGACATTAAAGTAAATACAATAAGTAAATTAAAACTATCTACTATAACAGTGACCATTTCTAAATTGTTATAATCATTTGTAATAGTCTAGATAATAGTCCCTGTAATAGGAGCTGCAGGAGACAGGAAACACCGCTGTGAGAGCAGCCGTGACTAGTAGGAGAGGATGTAAGACATGGCCCAAACCCAATTCATTTCCACATTAGCCCGCCGATCCACGAGAGCTCCCAGTGAAAGGCAAAGGCAGCAGCTTCTCTGCGAGAAGTGTGATTTTCTCAGGCATGTAATCGAACAGCACAAATAGATGTAGCTGTCACTACAGCATGTTCCTCTGGAGTCTCTTCAGTCATTATTGTGGTGATTACATTGCAATGATTGTTTGTAAATCCTCCCACTCAACGTCTGTTTTCTTCAACCAAGAGACAGTGACTGAGCTTTCCTTCTCTTGTATAAAAAGTCCTGTGTGTGTGTGTGTTTAGTGCCTGTGGTGAGCAATCTGTGCAGCTCTATCCACATATGTGTTTGTGTGTGTGTGCATTTTTAATGTGTAAGGGGTAAAGATTTTCCTCTGTGTGTTTAGACAGATGTAGGAAACCTGCTTAACCTCGTTGAAGTCCATAATTTAGCTTGTGAGTCATTCTGGCCGTTCAGCCAGTTGACGCTGATGCTCCGGCACTGCTTAGTCTCAGCTGCTGTATGTGTTCCTTATGTGCACAATGCATCAGTGGCTTTCTGGAGCAGACATCCAGTAAAGCGTTATTGCATTCAGCCAAGTAAGAAAAGAAAGACTGGGCAACAACCACATTTTTTTTTTCCTTTCAAATTTGTCAGGATTAACAATAGGGAAAAACTAGATTTTTAAGGAGGTTTAAATCCCGGTATCTGTTCAAGGCCAGAAGGGATTCAGTGTTCTGCTCAAGCATACCTCAGTTGGGCGGATGCTTATTTAAATTGTAGCATAATCCTAGTTTATCCTGTCGAAGAATGATTTCTATAATGACACTCCGGCCACCCATTTTAAAACACTCCATATTTGCCATCGAGCTCATTTATCATGTCTCTGTAGTTGATCTTTCTCGCTGATTCTGCTTCACATTCCTGCCAAAGGACCACTGCTCTCTGCATCAAACAGTTTCCTATGTATCACCACTAATATGAGAGCGGTGCCTTTTAACTATTTAAATCCAACTCAGCAGAATACAGTTTGTTATTGACCACAGTTACGATCGGAGGCAACAAAGAGGAGTCACAAACACCTATAATCATCAAAACAAGGTGTAACGCTAACAATGGGCAATAGACAAAGACAAATGGTGGATGTTCACACACATGCTTACTGTTTTATTTATTTATTTTATTTAAATTTTTAATATATTTAAATTTTTCTAACACACACACACAAGCTTTAATTACTTTACGCTTTAATTACTTTGGCAATATTGTTGTTATACATTCATGCCAATAAAGCTAATTTGAATTTAATTGAATTGGTGGAAGGCAGCAAGGCAGCTGCTTCTGACTGCAGTGTGAGAGCGAATGGGTGGAGCTTGACGGGTTCTTGAAGGCCTGCCAGCAGGTGCCAGGTATTGGGGAAATAACAGGGATATTCAGTTGTTGTTCCAGAAAGACATCACAAAACTAGTTTTAGTTTGAGCAAATCTTCTTTTCAGGCAGTGAGTCTCACAGTGTTAGATGATCCAAGGCCTCAGCTGACTGTGTTTTCAGTAAATTTCATCATGTCAGTGTTTTGAATACTGCAGTTATTTTATTTTCTGATGCAGGCCTGATTTCTTTTGTCTTCTGCTGTTGCAAGGATATGAAATAGTTGGACTGGATTTGAGTCAAAGGCGGGAGTGTCTCAATTATTGTGCCATTACTGGTGTGTGCCAGACAAATCTAAAAGTTTTTTGATGAATACGAGTCAGTATTGGATTAGTGATGAGTTTACACTTCATAAAAGCAGAAAACAACAACAATGTAACTGGTGCAGCATGCTGAGTTCCATCATGTCCCATTTGACATTCATTTGAAGAGCACAATAGAAATAGAATAGTATACAAAATACATAAATACAAACAAAGATTTCTCTGACCATGAAACTAGAGACTCAGTTCTGTCCCCTGTTGTCATCATAGTTTACCACAGTGTGATCAATGGAGACAGCTGCTGGGATATATGTAATTATTTTGGATTTATTAGTTTAGTAGTCCATCTGCAATGATAAAAACTGAAGTAAATCTCTCACAAAAAGTTTCTATTTCTATGATGAAAAGCTACTGACACCAGGCACACACATATACCTCAACACACATACACACTGGCTTCCTATCGTTCTCTCCTTGTCTCCCTCTTAGATATGCTACTTGCTACTTATCTCTCCCCCGACTCGACAGCTCCAGCTGCAGCTTATTTGTGTGCGCAGTGAACTGAGGATCCATTAGTGCCAGTGACTGAACCAGACCTGGGTCAAAATATTGACTTGCTGCTTGACCTGTACTGTATGTTTTTACTCCAGCAGCAGCAGGTTTGAGTTGACCACATAGATCACCATCTACACCACAAACCCAGCTTTATTCTTCGTATATCAGGCATCTCTCTCTGCTGGTCTCTGATCGGTTCTGAATTATTAGCAACTGAGAGACACAGGAGAGCTCTATCAGCTTTGTATAGTAGATGTTGCAGTCCACCCATAATGAGACTCCTAATGTTTTTTTTATAGCATCAGCTGCAGTTGGAGTTTATTTTTTGGATATTATTAAACAGTATGTGACACAGACTCAAATCATTAATTTTTATTATGGAACCAGGCATATTTTTACTACAATTATGGCGGACATTAACATTATTCTTATTTTTCTGTTTTTTCCCTTCTTACACACATTGTTATTCATATCGACATAAAACATGTGACCTTTATCCCCACTGAGGGCGATATTGGCCATTTTGTCCCATTCTCTCTGCTCTGTAGATAATCTATAAACTTTCTTTAGTTGACTTTTGGATCTGAACACCGATTACCCATCTCTGGTTGTTGATCGATTCACTGATGAACCTGCAATAACACTTTTTTATGATTGATGAGTTTCTAATGTTACATCTCTGTTACTCAGTGAACACTATTCTTTATCTGCTGGAGCCTATCTGTCATCTGTGTATAGCGAGTGCTGGCAGTGATTTCATTTATACACAGTGGAAGCGCTCTCTCTGTTATTAGAGCTGATATTTGACACCCTGCTGGGTTTATGACAGATGGCAGCAACAAGGGAGCAGACTGGAACATTAATGTTCTGATTAATTTAGTTTTTCGTTTATTATCGATTACTTTGGTCGTTTACTTTGCTGCACTCGGTGGTGTTCCATGGATGGTTTAATGGATCATGACTTGAATTGCAGAAAAACATCAAAATGAGACAATCATGTGAAGCTAGAGAAAACCCAACATGAATAAGTGATTCCAAGTTTAATCTCTGTGCGAATTCCTGCCTGGAGCTTAACAAACAATTTTAATATGCCTGTGAGTGTCTGCACCACATTTGTTTGAGTGATTCAGGCTTTCCGTCATGTGAAATGTCAACATGAAAGAAGGATAATCAAATTGTTCACTTGACAAAGTGAACACCTCTGTGTGCCACTCCAAAGTAATTTGTTGTTGCTTGCTGTCACAGTGATGTTGAGTTTGATTCGTCTTTTTCCCGTCTGCCTCTTCCTCTCCATAGGCTGGCAGGTTACGTAGAGGCTTTGGCGTCTCGGCTGGGAATGCAGATTCCCGACTTAAGCCCAAAACAGGCTGACATGTGGCAGACCAGAGTCAGCTGTCACTCGGTTGGTATCATCATAACGCACTGAAACCCACAAACTTAATCTCTGTCTATCTCTATATCTATCTCTATGTCTGTGTGAAAGACAGACAAAAGCCTACCAGACTAATAAGCATGCAGCATAAATGCAGTCAGGGTGGATGTTAACGAATCTGCTGCAAAGATGCATTTGAGGGATTCCATATGTTATGTGATGCATTGTAAACCTCAAACCAGGTCAGGGGTTTGTACAGTGACAACAGAAACAGAAGTCTCTGGGATGTTCCCTTTCCATCACTCAGTCATTGTGTGAGAAAAATTAGACATTTGTAAATTTTAATATGCATTTTAATATCCTTTTTTTCTTTACTGGAAACAGAGCTGTAAAGCTGGACTTTGTTGTTGTGCAGGTTATTGAAAACCCAATTTTCTTAAAATTCAGTATTATTCCCTTACTTCCATTTTTCTCTGTGCAGGGTAAAGCCCTGGGCGTTGGCATCGGCTGTCTCCTCGGCATGTTTCCTCTTCTGTTCTTCAAGGACGATGATGAGAAGAAAAAAGGCCAGGCGAAGGAGAAAACACAAGCACCACCTGCTCCAACAGAGAGCAGCAAAAACTGAAACTGTCAACTCGCCGGAGACAAATACTATTTTGAATCCATTAGAATACTTTATACTGGACCCGACTGGCTGTGTCTGGTTACTTTGCAAGGCCCGGTCAAACTATGAAGGGTATTCTGAAGAGGATTTTAGATATTATTTGATTGTAGACTTTGAACTTAAGCACAGGGACCTGACCGTCTCTTGAAGAGACCAGAGGCAGTTGATTCTTTGGACTGCTGTTACTCAACTATTGCACCGTAACCTCACCTTGTTTTGACTGACTGACACAGACGGAAACTCATTTATCTCAAACACACCGCAGTGACCTCCTCCTCTCCTCTGCTCCGAATTTGTTAAATATATAAACCTCTGACTCTAGATGGTTAGATGGCAAGTAAGGGTAGAGGCTAAAAGATCACAACATACTTTGGAACCAATACAAGACAAAAAAAAACACTTTAAGAGTTCATTCAGACGTAAATCTGCACTGTGTCTTACATGGCATTATGACATTGAAGGTTTCTTGTATATTGTCAGAAAGTCTGAGCAAAGAGGGAGGCCAATGGCTTGATTCAGCAGCGTTAAACCATGATTTGAAGACCTTGCTGTGTTTCCTTATCAGTTTTTAAGGATGAGGAGTCAAGGAAAGAGGGCCCTTTTTGCATATAAAGATGCACCCTTCCACACAAAGTTCTCTAATTATTCAGATATACAAGCATGTCTGCCCTTTTTTATGATGTCACAGTCTTAAATGAAGTCATGCCGGCCTGCCTCATTCACACTCCATGGCAAACAACAGCTTTTTTTAGTGAGAATGCAGGTGGTTAGATATGTAACACCTGCTAGCTGCTTCTTCTGCTGGTGGTAATGAACTTTATATGGTATACTTGTGTGCTTTGTGATAATTACCCAAAGCAGCAACATGCACAACATGTACTGTAGGAAACCAGACAGATGCAGTTCAACAAAATCTAACCTTTTAAAGAAGGGTGTGTTACTTTCAGAAGTTTTGAGCAGGAAGGAGAGAAACACAGAGAGGCAGAGGGAGGGAGAGACAGAGTAGCTAAAGCAGAGAGTAAGAAATACCAACACTGAACCACCTGAAATCCTCTGGTTTCAATATTATATAATTAATGTCCTCTATCGCTGCATCAACCAAGCTGCAGCTGGACTACAACCCGAGTCTTCCAGTCCAGTTTCTCTTATGGGGCCAAATAAGGGCAGCCTGGAAATACTCACAACTACAGCCCATTAGATAGTAGTTTCAGTTTGGCTTAACACTAAATAAGATGATTGTTTCCCTGTTTATATTCTGTGAAAAAGATGTTACTGCTTTTTAATATGAAGGCACAACAACATCAAAGAAATGTCTATACCTATAAATATATTATTTTGTCTCTGCTCTACAGCCCTCTGCTGGCTGAAATTCTGAGATAAGTTTCTTGCAGTTTAGTTTGTAGTTTAGTTCAGTTCCCACCTCATACTTTTACACATTTATACATTATAAATCATGTGATTTGTGTTTAGTATTTGAACCCCTCAACACAAGCTGCTAAGCTTCCCTTGGCTATAATTTATTACTCTGATTACTGTATTTTTAAATGTGTAAATAAAACAGTAGGTCAGCCATGAAACATATAAGAAGGATACATTCAAGATGACACCACCAATTAATCCAAGTCTTAATTTAGCTGTCCTAATATATTTTTTAATGAGTTTTGTTTCTCATCTGCCGGCACAGGTTGGTCGTCCCATCAGCAGAACTGGAGACTGTTGTTTATGGCGTTGAATCTGTTTAGAAGTTGAAATGGAAAGATGCAGCCACGAGTCACTGTATGGAATGTCTTTGCAGAAGATGTATTTATTTTGTTATAATATTCAGACTTGTATTCATGTATGTTCCTACTGTAAATTATCTTTATCTCAAAGGACAATGTTAAGAATGGAAAAAAAGTTTGTCAGCACAAAAAAATACCTTGCGAGTATATTTTCAACATTCCTCAACAGGAAAGACTGCTCTCTGTTACAGTCCATAACTAAACATGCTCTGAAGACTTACCCTGTATAAGAGTGTTTTAATTATTTATTATGTGGGTAACAGTGATCCTTAACAGTAATAAAAATGAAGAAAATGTGCAAAGAGTTGAACATATTGATGTAGTTAGAATTTTTGATTTGATTGCTTGCTTTTCGACTTTGCATGCACTGCTAATAAATAAAAAAAGCCTATTGTACATGTTTACTTTGTAAGAATAAAACAAAACTTGAGTATGTTCTAAAATTGTACATTGCAGCAAGACCTGAATAACTGGAGGTGATAAAACAGGAGTAACTATGGCATCATGCAAGATATCGGGTTTATGACTGTTCTTGCTGTCTAAACAGGCACAAAGCACAAGGTATTTCACGTGTTTCCCTTTTTAGACAGCCAATGAAAGACATCCCAGATGGAGCAGAATATTATGAGAAAAGTCTGCTTGATGGACAAAATGTAATAATAGTAATAGTTTTCAATAATTGTAGCAATTTGCCTCCTTGCATTGGATCATTAAATTGCCTGTCTCAGTGCTTTAAGACTGTCTTTAGTGCATAGTCAGGCATGGTGAGAAAATATAATCTATGTCAAAACACTGTAATTTTGGGGCTACCCTCTTTTTACATGGAATGCACGACATCACTAAACTTATTTGTGTTACTGGGATGAAAGCAAAAATCTACAAAGATCTACAGTTTACCACAGTACTGAAAAGGTGATACATTAGCTTGAATCAATGTCATTTTATCTTTGAAACAGGTGAAATGTTAAATCAAAGATGAGTGAATAAGCACATTAAATGAATGATGAAATGTTCAGTTATTTTGAAGGGTTTTTTTGCTTTCAGCATTGGTATGGACCTGCTTTAGTTTCGGAGGATTTGGAAAGCTTTACTAGTTGGAGATTTTGACAGGCAGGAGTCATTAGCCAGAGGCATGTCAGTATACGGTATGTAGACACAGTTTATAAAACATGGTCCAGTATTTGTAGACTACATTGCCCATCTTATTTGACACAGTCTGTTGAAAATTACCAAAAAACTAGCAACTTTGGGTTTGTGTAAAATCTTCTAAAATGATGTCAGTGTCACCACTTTGGTCCAGACTGAAAAATCTCAACAACTATTAGATGGATGGCCATGAGATTTGGTACAGACATGCATGTTCCCCAGATGATGAAGTGAATTTGATCCTGTAGCACCTTACCTCTTCAGAACCTCCAAATCTTTCCAGGAACTAAGAAATAAGGCCTTGGTTTAAACTTAGCTTAGGTGTTATAGTCTGAAAGTGCAAAACAAAAGTCAAAATTACTACACATTATTCATTAATTTTACACACAACATATCTACACAGGCTTGGCCTGTTCTCTGCTGCACAGACATACACATACAGTATTTCTGGCCCTTTAGCAATATGGGTAGATCAATTGCAATGAAATCAAATCTGCATGGTTAAAAAAACACATTCTTCCTGCATTGTCATGTCTTCTGTACCATCATCTGTGTGTGACAATATGGATGACTTTATTTTGTGACATAGTTCATAGTGCTAAAGAAAATGATTGCTTTCTGTCAGTGCTAAGCTACTACATGTAGCATTTTCTTTGCTTCAAAGTCTCCATTCAGTATGTGCACTGTACATTATATAAAAAGAGAAGAGAGAAATCAAAACGTTTACTTAGGATCAGTGCCTGGCTGCTGCCTGGTGTGGTCTTTCCTAGGACATTCTGCATGATTATATTATAAATTTTAGTTTATGACAAATGCAATTTATCTTCAAATGGATTTGTTTAAAGTGTTTGTTTATCTGTTTACATGTAGGTTTGATTCAGAGACATAAGTTGATCCTTTAGCTCAAATAAATGCTTGAAGTAGAAATTATTTTTATTATTATATAGACTGGGTTTGGTGAGATATTCTACACATCTGTTTCCTTCATTTAGCACATTAGATACATTCATTTTGCAAAAAAATCCAACAAATATCTGATATTGATATCTGCTTATAAAGGGTCTAATTTTCTATCTCTATTCCAGTCTCTGTCTCACAGTTCCCTAGACTCCAGAGGGGACTGGGTTTTACTTGATTGGACTTCTACTCAGGTTGGAGTTGGAGTTGGCCAGAGCTATGCTGTAAATTATTCAAAGTTATCCCACCTTGGTGCAACAGGAGAGTTAATCAAGCACAAGTCTGTACACACACACACACACACACACACACACACACAGTGCTGAGGAGATCTCATCAGGCAGATTAAAAACACCTGTGGGGACGTACAGCGGGTCATCTTCCTATATCATGAGTTAGGTATTAGTTTATTTCACACTGAAGCTCTTTTTTTACCAAAAGAGAAAACATTTATATTAGCTACTGCCATTAGTTCACTGAAGACACAGGCTAAACTTGTGATTAACTGATGTGAGATAATCTGCTGGTACCTCTGGTATATTGTGAGATATTGGAAGAGTATTGGGTGTGGGCTTTTTCAGTACAATATTTATGAATAATAAAGTGCAATTTAATGTTGCTATTTGGCAATTTGATGATGCATGTGTCATCACTACATTTGTTTCTATAATTAGAATTCACTGCAGCTACTATAGCACTATAGAAAAACCTTTTCAAGAGATGATGAGCAGCAAAAGCAAACTGAATGTAGGCAGCATATTAAGAAAAGTGGAAACATGAGCACAGCTTTGTTCATTATATTTGCAATGGACAAATAAGTTTTCTTTCAATTCTGAATGCAAGCAGGGAATGTGATATTGTTCATTTGATAAAGAGCGGGAATCCATTAGAAATGAAAAAAGCTTTTGCTTTGTGGCGTCTTGCTACTCCACAATATGTCACTACGTTAAAAGGTTTTAAAGCCTCACTTCGATAAACACAAAGTGAAAAAAATAGTGGGAAACATTTAATCTACCACCTTGTCCCTGCAGAAGTCCACCCGTGTATTGAGTAGATATAGAGGACTAGTTGTCATGGTCAGATTTATTTATAGAGCACTTTAAAAACAAACCAGGTTTGTGCATGCCAAAGTGCTTTGACACATAACATAATTGAGCAACATTCTCACAAGACAGGTAGTGAAATACATGCATAAACACAGAAACACACAAACATGCATACAGATTGTGTTTGTTTGGAACAATTCTAAGGGACATCCAACCATTTGTATTTCTCCACATAGCTTTTTTTAATGTTATTTTCTACACAGAGAGGACAATCACTCTCATACTGAGTAAAGAAACTGACAGTTTTATTGGACTGTGTTCTCCCTAAAAAAATGTAAGCATATTATATATATCTAACAGAAAGCATATTTTGTTGTTGCTTGTCCCATTTTTTACTTTCCCTAGTTCAAAACACAGTGCACGCACACACAAACACACACACACACACACACACACACACACACACACACACACCTAGTGTATGTCAGAGGGGAACAGACAGATGACACAAGGGAGAGAGACGCAGGCACTTTGACAGTATCATCAGAGATGAGACTTGATGATGTAACTGAGACGGCGTAAAACGTAACTAACAAAACAAACACAACTCACTGGCACCTGGAATTATTGAACAGAGGTTTTACTTGTTCCGAAAAGACGCACAAAGTGACATGTTTGTCTTCATAATGGTTTATCATTCTTCATTATTATTAATTATATACTAACTTAAAAATAAAACATTTTGTGTCAGAATTCTCAAACTTGGACAAATAAAAATTAGTTTCACTTATTATTTGCATTTTTTATACTTTATATTATATTTTTACACTCACCCTTTCCTCAATAACAAACATTCTAAAATGGAGCAATAGTTAATGACAGTATCTCTTTCTCTCCTTCTCGTACACACACACACACACGCACACACACAGTTTCAATATTTGATCCCACGCACATTCTGCAAAAACACATACAAAAAATATTTTATAATCAGTATTAAGTCATTCAAATAGCTGCTCATTCTGACAACACATTCATGCTTAATATGTGCCACTGCTTATTTCCCTGCATTAAACATATTAGCCACATGCAGACATACAGTGCAATGAAAAGGTTACTCATAACAACAACAAATATAAAGGTTATGGCTAGTTCCATATCAGTTAATAAGGGCTTTGTTTCACAACAGCAATTCTACGTTATAGCAAAGCCACACTTGCTTTCGCTTTTCAGCACACACACGTCTTGGGGAGTTTGGCAGCAGTCAGCCTATGACATTAGCTGTTGTGGGGACTAACTGTATCACCATAAGCATTTAGGGTATTTTTTCAGGTCTAAAGTCCCCAGAGCAGCCATTACTGATGCTTCATTAACTCCAAGAGATGTACTAATGTGCAGTTAAACACTAAAATAATCAACAAATGTATATCCCCAGCTTTCCTCCAAAGTTACCAAAAAGATTTAGTCAGAAAGAAGTTAATGTGATAGCAGGTTAATATGTATACCCCCCCTGTTTCCCTTGAAATCTTAAATAATTCCCCTGCTGGATTTTTTGATTATTTATTGTAATTTTGATGCCCCCTCCTGAAAAGAAAACATGTACACGTGTACATGGTCTGTACTTTTTCCTTGTATAAAAAGACTCTAGTCTGAGGCTTTACATATTAAGAATTAGAGGGTTGAGTCAATATGTAAACTGAGCAAGTCCAAAATAAAATAAAATTCCTGCAGTCAGTACGTTGAGATTAAAATGCAAAGCAGGTAATACAATACACAGATTGTGTCTCCAACATGATGAAACAGATAAACATGCGGTTAACATGCTATAGCTATCCAAAGAAAGACATAGCATTTTCATTAGGCAACCCATACAAAGCAATTAAAAAAAAGGGACAACCTGACATTTTCAAGTGCAATATCATTTTTTTCTTCACTAGGTAGTTCCACTACCAAAACAAAATATTCTTGCATTGCAGCTTATTAGCATTTTTAGCAAACCAACCAACCAATAAATGTAACTGAGAGCTAACTTGTTAGCTTGCACCAGGTAGCACCATTAATAACCAAACCACTGTGCCACTCCCAATGCTCCCAAACCTCGAGTGATAACTTCTTGATCAAAAGCAGAATAATTTTAAATAATGCATCTTTTTGTGTTTGTTGTTCACCGTGCTTTACTAATCTCTAATCATGAGCAACGCCCTCTGATTTATCAAGTTTGATTGAGCAAAAGTAAAAACTAGTCAAGATATTATGAAGATATTGTGAATTTTTAAATTGTAATATTGGTGGAAAAATAAGCTTTCTGTTCATAGTTGGTATGAAGTTGCGTTGGGAGATGCTGCAGCGCGGCAGTTTCAGTCAGTCCCGTTTGGCTTACCTTCAGCAGAGTTCAGACAATACAAACAACCAGCAGATGTCTCTGTTCAATCAACCTGCAGCTGCTGATAAGCTCTGGTAAACTGTTTTCAAATGTGTTCTTTTTCATAAAGAACCACAGAATGAACACTCAGAGGAAATACATTTGATTTATGAATTTCTATTTTTGATCATATTTTCCCATTCCTTGAGTGCGCAATAGTTACCTCCCAAAAAGAGAAACTTCAAATGTATTTCCTCTCAGTTTCACCATGGCTTTGTGTTCTATTACTGTATATGACGATAACAGGTATCCAGCACCGTTCACATGGTAACACATCAATGACTACGTTACTATTAAATTCCCTACTGCTTCAGCACAAAAGGAGATTTCTTGGGGACTACGCTGACTCAATGCAAAGCAACATAAGCAAAAGCTTGTTGCCATACTATCACACAATTTATTCTTTAAGTATTTGTTAGCTTTTTTCTTTATGTTTACAGGGGTATAGCTAAAGCCCATGATTATCCGTAGAAACTATAATAAAGTGTTTACTTGTTCTACAGCATAGTCAAGTCCCCTCACCAGGAGGAGCTGCCATCCTGTGTTAAACGACTTAATTAGCAATGGTTTCACTGGACAGTTTCAGAGCTGCATGGTCTAAATGGTATTTCAAGTGTCTTTTACATCCAGCCACTACAAGCTAACAGTGGGAGAAATACCGACGCAGTCCAGTTTTTCATGACAAGGTCACACGCATGCACGCACGCACACACACGGTCAGTGACAGAGGTTGGTGGGACGTAACAGAGGGTAAACGATCATACACACTCACACACACACCCACACACACACACACATACACACACACATATATAAACTAGGGCTCTCTCTCCTCTTGGCATGCTCTTCTGTTGTGGCAACACAAGAGTAGCCTTTGTATGCCATACGATTGTGACCAAGTATGAGCGTGTATGTGCATATTTGTTTCCTAGTGTCTGTCAGTTTATGCATGAGTATGTGTGTGTGTATGTGTGTGTGTGTGTGTCCTGGTATTTGTGACCTGTTTTTGAGCTGCTCTCACAATGTGCTGGCAGGTCAGTGCAGATAAAGGAAAGTGAGCCTCCTTTCTCTCCTCCCACTGTTGTATTGTTGTTGGGGCAGGTAGAGGGAGGTGAATGTACTTAATCTTACAATATGTCAGAAAAGCCCCATGTACGTCCAGTGGCATAGGTTTGAATCCTGCATCGTATTGTACCATCAAAGTTTTACTCTGTCTTGTCCCAAAAAAATAAATAATAATGTTCTCCCATTTTAAATTGGCTGAATGCCCTTTCGCTTGTCTGAGAGAACATCGTGGACTGAGAGCCTGGTAAAGAACACGTAGAGGGGATTTTCAGTCTACTTTGTCATTGTTGTTAGAGTGAACAGGCTGGCACTGGGCTGAGCACGAAGACGAGAAGGAGGCGGAGGAAAACGTTTTGGTGGTGGCAGAGGGTTCCCTGGGTTTTTGTTTCCAATGCAGGGCGATCACAGCCAGAATGCTGATGATGTGCACATGGAAGTACATAGACCTGGGAAAGAAAGGAGGAAAAGCAGAGTGTAACTTTCTCAAATGTTGATTAGTAGGAAAATGTGACCAAGTTACAGAGCAGGCCACCAAATATAATTTACCAAACAAAAAGGTGGAATATTTTTATATGTATAAAAAAAATTTAATTCTTGGGCACAGCTCAGCCAGTAGAAAGGGCATTGCTGGAATAGTGGCTCTTAATATACCATCTAAATGCCACTAAAAGCCTGTCAATACATTAATACAAGAGCCACAACAATTAGTCGATCAGGTGATCGACAGAAAAAATTTAGTATGACAGATTGTTGGATGGATCCTCAAAAGTACTTAAACTGAACACTTCAAACACATTTGTGGCAATACACTCTTTGAAGTCTGCTCCTGGGACAATGCTGCAAAAAATGTCCCAGGAGCAGACTTCAATTGATACAGCATAGTATCGCGATATTTTCCGTGGCAATATTGTATCGATACACAGACGTCAAGTATCGAGTTCAGTTGACTTAACAACAAGAAAAAGTCAAAAAAGAGAGTGTGTGCGACTGATTGACATGATGTGGACCAAAGCTGGGGAATATAATATGCTGTGGAAAGAAATTAGGAGCATCAACAAAGAGAAGCATCTCCAGTACACGACACGTGCAGCGGGCCCTCTTATACTACGTACAATCGGTGTGTTCACAACTTTTGGGCAGCACACAGATGTCCACACGGGGGTACGCAACGACCTTTGCAGACGTGGGCAGCTGAACCCACGCGGTCACACGAATGAGGCAAGCATGAATTGAGCTTAAGAGGATAGGTAGACTAAAAACAAGTATTACATACCTGTAATAAACCAAAGTGGGTTCTACTGCAAGAAGTAGAAAAGGCATGACCGTGTAGCAGATGGCCAGCTGGGTGGCTGCCCAAGTTAAGATGTCGTAACCCAGCTTCAATCCTCCGAAGCCCAGGAAGTAATGGCGAACAGACTTCCGTACCTGGTGGGGAGAGACAGATGAACAGTGAGGGATAAATAACTGTTTTCACACCAGTGAAATGATTGGTGTATTTGTTGATGTAATTCCAACTAACCCAATTAAGTTACATGATAAGATTTTATTACCTTCCTTAAAGAATAAATCTCAGACTGTGAGAATTTAGACTACTATAGCTGCAATATTTTGCTGTGATATAATAATACTAGAGCACTCACAGTTCGTGCTGCCATGGTGATGGGGATGGCAGTGATGAAGGTGAAATAGTACCCTGGATAAACACCGTGCCACAGCGCAGACAGGATAAAGGTCAATGCCAACCTGTGCTTGGGGGCTCGGTCATAACACACCCTGCAGAGACGAAAGTTTGTGAAATGGAAAGCTGAGTAAATGTTTTCTGACTGTGCTCATGAGTACTGAAGTTCACATTTGCAGCACTTACGTCTTGAGCCAAATCCCCGTTCGAATATTCCAGTTGTCTATAAAGGTCTTGAAGCTGGTTGCGGTCTGAAAAAACAAAACAAAAACAATAACCACTTAACAGTAACTGTGTGCTCCAATCCTTAAGTCACTGCTGGATTTTGACCAACATGAATCTGCATGAAATTTCACACAGTATAGAGAGACTATGTTCTGTGGATCATGTTAAACACTGAAGGTACCTCAATCCCCAAGATGTTGAGGTTGCAGATGAGGTTCCAAGATGGCTTTCCATTTTCATCCATGCCCAAGAAACCATAACCTGCAGCGTTGTTGATTGCATCAGCTGACAGGATGGAGGAAGGAGGAAGGGGTGGGATCACATGACCTCCATGGTAATAACATTGTAGCTCATGTTCCCATTATACCAGCTGTTAATTAGCTAACTACAACTGCACACACAGTGCCTCACCTAGCGTCCAGGCAAAGTAGAATTTGGGCCTTGCTGCTTGTATGGAGAAGAAAGCGTAGGTGAGCCTGGTGAGGAAGGGGGCATGGCTGACAAAGTGGGGGTCCACGTTGTACGTTATCGGCAAGGACCGAGTTACAGTGAGGAAGAACAGCATACAGCCGCAGCAGACCAGCAATTTCCAAGAGACAGCGCTCTGTAGAGAAAATCCAAGTCACTCCAAAATATTATATTAATTAGCCATTAAATATTTAATGTCAATGACTATATTTACGGCCATTAGTTACAATTAAGCTGGATAATTAATAATCCATTAATGTTGGAAAGATGTGTGTCACCATTTCAGAGCAAATATAAGATAAGAAGCCCAATATTGGTTTGTTGCTAAGCTCTAGTGAAACCATTCCCTATCTCCATTTACTCTCTAGCAAATCTCAGGTTACGCTTTTTTCTTCTTCTAATTACTGCTTTACGGTGAGATTATTTCAGATTTCAGACAGCATAAAGAATGTGACATTAGGCTGGTTTTCAAATACAAGTGAACAAAGCAGAGACAGTGTGCTCTGTCTCACAACACACCTCCTGATATGAGTGGAAAAGTCTCAGTGAATACAAAAATTTAACTACGAGAAGACTGCAAGAGAAATGGTCTAGCATAGACAGACAGATTAAAATCTACCCCTGCTATAGTCCCCGGTTATGATGTGTTATCAAATATAATCCGCAGCGGAAGCAGCAACTAGATATGCATTCATGAACTTACCAGAGGTGATGGGTCCGGTGTCTTATCGTAGCCGTTCTGCCCATTACATGTCCCCGAGTGCTGTCTGAGCCTCCTGCTGATGTGTCTGCCCGCTATGAAGTCTATGTAATCCTTATAGTTAGTACACGGCCCCACCAAGACACTCATGAAGTTCAGATTGTAACTCAGGTACTCAATGAGAGAAGGCCTCAAACTGCAGAAAGAACAACAACGTAGAACCCCTTTATTTTCAGTATGATAATACTGGTCACTTCAGGTGAAATGCAACAGTGTTACTGTTTATTTTCATCTAAGTTGGTTGAAAAACATGCCATTTATTTTCTTAATAAAAATTAACATTCAAATAGGGGTCCCTGTAAACCTTTATTATTGTTTGTCAGATAAAATGTTACATAAAAGGAAATATTCTGTGAATGACAAATAACGATTTTATCAAATTTACCATTTACCATCCAAATGTTATAATTCGCTTTGGTTTTGGTTCCTTTGGCCCTTCGATTACATCAGCTATGTTGCATATTAAAAGAAGTGGTATTATGCTCATTTTCAGGTTCAAAATCTTATTTAGGGGTTGTACCAGAACAGGTTTACGTGCTTTAATTTTCAAAAAACACCATATTTTTGTCATACTACACATTGCTGGAGCTCCTCTTTTCACCCTGTGTGCTGAACGCTTCGTTTTAGCTATGTGTGTGTGCTGCAGCCCGGTGTTTTAGAGGGTGTGTCAGACTACCCGCTTGGCAAGTGTTATATGATGCTGGGGCGATTCGTCAACGTAATCGATTACATAAATTCATCGACGCGTCGCTACATCCGGATTCTCCCGGACAAGCTCCAGCTACAAGACCGCGAAGTTTGGAGTATTTCAGACAGACACTCAACAACGTGCTGCTCCGTGAGCTCTCTGAACTGGAAACAGCTTCACTGCAGCACAACTGCTGTCCACAAATACGTGAAGCATGAACACGTCAAATGAAAGTATCCCGGAGCACTTTATCTAGACGGCAGCACCGCAAATCGTGTTTACATTCTGTCGCCACATAAGCACGGCACATTATCAGCATGAGGACACGTAGTCCGTTAAAATGTTTATTGCCTTCATGTTAAAAGCAATTTCTTGACAGCATGTCTGTGTCGTCAGGGATGAAAGGTAAACGGCTGGACTACAAACGAGCTGTTTTCAGGCAGTTCAGAGCAGTGTTTCTGTGGGAGATAGGAACTCCCTTTGGGCTGGACTTTGGCCTTTTTCACTTTGCAAACCTATTACATGAACAAAAAAGATATAAACTCAATAAAGGAGAGGGAAAAAGCCAAAAAGCATAATACCACCTCTTTAAAGAACCACGATTGAGTATTGATAACTGGTTGTGCATTGTAAACAGTTCCAAAAACCGACAAGTCAGGAAATCATAAAAAAAAGAAGCTTTTTAATAAGCTTATTGACTCCTGAAAGTAACATTGCTGCTTAAACATGCATCAAACTTATATACCAGTGTAATGTTTACAGTAAAACTAGAATTGATAAGTAAAGTCTGAATCAGAACTAATAAAAGTGATCCAAACCTACAGGGAGCATTTAAATCTTAAAGGAAGCTAACAATGGTGAGACAATTACCATCTTTAGAGCTGCAGGGTTTTCACACAAGAGCAACTCTATATGTTTTAGGTTTTAAATTTTATTTTGAAAAAAGGCATGCATGGTACACTGGTGAATATGCTTTTATCAATTCACATGCACAAAAATGTCATATTTTCCATGCAAAATGATCTTTTCTGAGTTTCCAGCATGCTCTTGACATGAACAAGCTATTCACCATTATTGCATCTCCTTGTCATTCTCCTTCGTAGCTAAAGGAAAAGAAAAAGTTATTTATTCTTTAAATAACGTGTTAATTCAGATGCAACCTTCTGTGCATACATACTTTGACAGGGACACTGGGTCCAGATACATATCAGTGCTACAGTGTAAACTATGTGTACCCCAAAGGTCAGGTTTTAAAGGCAATCCGCTATATTCAGTAGGAAAAAAAAGGAAGAATCACATCAGAGATCTCCACCCTGAGCACAGTGCTCAGACTTGTTTCCAAAAAGCATATCCCCTGAGGTTTTGTACTGTCACTTATAATTCCCACTAAATACAAAAAGACTGAGGTCAGTAGTATGTTTAACCACTGTAAAAACTTACTTTATAGCCAGAAGCTTCTGCTCCGGGGTCAGTTGTTCAGATTTCTTACACATACCTGAAAGACAAGGGATGAAGTCATCACTAACCTGTTTGGAAACTTCCATTTTGCTACTTTCAGCAAATAATAAAGTTAATAATGGCTGAATTCCATTTAGCTGCTTCAGTTTCAGGATCAGCATGCTGGTTGTCTGTCATAGTGTCATTACATTTGTGTAGAAGGGGTAAAAAGTGATAAAAATGTATGTAAATTGTGAGAGCATGTTGCCTCCACTATTTCTATGCTAACGTGTGCGTGTGTGTGTGTGTGTGTGTGTGTGTGTGTGTGTCCTCCTCTGCTTTACCGTCATGCAGCTGGAAAGCCAGAGTGGTGATCTTTTGGGTTACTATCATCAGAGGCCTGAGCAGGGGAAAAAAAGGATTTTATTGATTAATTCAATTGTAAATATCTGGGGGGAAAGCTGGTATCCACTGCTGAACACACACTGCAGGTAACTAATGTTAGACACTGACTTTGTGTATATTCTAAGGCGAAAAATTAAATAAAATTGTGCAAAGTTTTTAGGCAGGTGTGGAAAAATGCTTTTAAGTAAGAATGCTTTCCAAAACAGACATCTTAATATATTTATCAATGAACAAAATACAAAGTGAAAAATCTAAATCAAATCAATATTTGGTGTGACCACTTTGCCTTCAAAACAGCATAACCTCTTCTAGGTACAATTGCACATGAATGCATCCTGAATGTAGAAGGGAGTACCAGGGTCTCACTGTTTTCTGCCAGCTCTGAGTTGATGGCACTGCTGACCATCTTCCGATTATGCAGGGAAGTAAGCATTATGTGTCTTTCATCTGCTGCAGTAAGTTTCTTTGCAATGCGTCTAGGGTCCTCAACAATGTCAGTTTCCTTGTGCTTCTTGAAAAGAGCTTGGACAGCACATCTGGAAACGGCTTTCTGCCTTAATATGTCTGCCTGGGAAAGACCTTGTGTCTTGTTGCTGTGCTCAGTCTTACCATGGTGTATGCCTTCTGACAAAAGTAAAGTGTCTACAGCAACCTCACCTTGTTAGCAGAGTTTGGCTGTTCCTCACCCAGTTGGGATAAATGTTTAATCATACACCTAATGTTATGACTTCAAAATACCTGACTATGTGCAAGTGAACCTAGAAACCTCACACAGCCAGCCTGATATAAGTGGGCAAGTTTCTAGTACAGGAATTATGTTTTTAAATGTTGTGAAAGTCAGAAGACAGTAATCAGCATGTTTTGCTGATCAGCAGTAGGATGGTTTAGTGAAAGAAAGCACTTTTCAAGCCATTTGTTATATGGCTGACTTGAAACAAAGCATGTCCCAAGCAAACATCTACTGAGCCTCTGTCTGAGGCCAGTAAATCATTCATTCTCTTCCAATGCAATTAATTCAAATCCCTACATTTTCACTTTATCACTGTCCCTCTCTGACACCAGTACAGGCTGATCTTCATTTTGGCCAGCTCACAGTGTTGAAAAGAAATCCACGTCCTAAAGTTGATTACACCAACGGAATAGTGTTTATTAAGAGGATTTCATCTGCCAAATACTGTAGGATTTTTCACACGCAATGTAATAAACAGCACAATGCAATAACTTGCTTGCACTTTTAACACTCCTCCAGAACAACATACATTAAATAAAGTATACATTTCGGTTTTAGCTGTTTCAGTAAGTTACGCCGAAAAGTGCTGGGAGTGAGGCGACGGTGGAGGGCATTGAGGTCTTGTACAGTAAGTCTGAACACACTAGTTTCACGCCCCCTCTCCTCGTTTCATTCACAGATAGAGACCTCTCTGTCCCAAGAATGTGAGTGTGTGTGCACAAAGGCACACATAAACTACATCTCTCTCTCTCTCTCTCTCTGGTTCCTGTGTGTGAGTGGGCTGCATTGTGTGCACAGCATGGAAAACCGAGGCAGAGAGGGGCTGGCCGAGCGGCTGGCAGTGCCAGCTCAGTGAGAGTTAGCAGTTGGCTTAGGAGAAACATTTTCAGGGTGCTGGCCAGTATGTGCAACGCTCCAGCACTGTGGCCCACGGACTCTGTTTTTCCATGCAAACGCTAAAGTTGGCACTCTACACGCGACTGTGACCCAATTCAATTTCAGTTCTGCTGCCATGCATGAATTCGGAAAGGATCAGCTTACAGAAATGCTCACTGACAAACAGGAGAATAGCACACTGACTTCAGAGACAAGCTCTAGATTAATTGTGTTTGGCCTCCTTTAACAGGGAACGCAACACAGCATATCAGGGTGACAATAAGGACATAAAAGTGAACAACATCACATTAACAACAGAAATGAACTGTGTTAAAAAAACACTGAATAAACGTTTAAGTATTTCTTTTGGCACCGGATTACCGGATCAAAACCTGTGTAAGTAGTTAAACATATGCACACCATCTCTGGGATTCACAACCATTTATCTGTCCAATCTGCTTAAAGCTTAAAGAAGCTGGATCTGTAATTTAATAGAGACCCTGCCCAAGGCTGACTCACAGGCCTGGTTGCTCAACACCAAAGTCACGCGGAGTACAAGTGAGTGCTGCCAGTAAATTCATCCACTCCAGAACTGGGCAAACGTTGCTGAATACAGTCGACTGTCACCTTTTAAAGAATGACTGCACACAGAAAACACTGTTACCCACTTTATCTGGTATGAAGATTTCCAGTAAGACCATTGTTACCACCTCAGGCATTATCCTGACAAAACACATACATTTGCAGCTCCATGTTTAGCTAAATATTTGTCTGGTTTTTGTGAATCCCAGGAGGCCCAGCTCTCTCTATGAGATGTGGTCCACAGTAACTTTCTCAAAGAAACTGCATTCTGCCAATGTAAAAGCTATGAATTAAATGCCGTTGCAGTTCATAGATGTGGACAGAGTTTTTATTTCTAAATAGTCATTTTTGATGATGCAATGTTTCATTTCAAATATTAATGAGCAATGACAGATGAGTCACTGCCCATCTTCTGTTATAGGAATCCCCACCTGCGTTGCTAAGTTCTTCTTTTAGCACTTCTTAATGATCCTTACAGAGCCCAAAAGAGAGCATGTATTATGGTATACCAGGGTATGACTTTCAAGACACTCCTCTTTCTATTAAACTGATACAGAAATGCTGTATTGAGCGGATGTATTTAGAGCTGAAACGATTAGTCAATTAATCAATTACAACTATCAATTACAACTACTTTGATAATCGATTAATCGTTTATCAAAATAAAAAAAATTTGAAGTAAAAATGTGAAATATTGCTGGTTTAATCTTCTTAAATGTAAAGAACTGTTGCTATTCTTCGTCATTTATGATAAGAGTCTTTGGATTTTGGACTGTTGGTTGGACAAAAGAAGCTCTGATCTGAAGATGAAATTGTGATTTGTCATTTGTCATTATTTCTTGACATCTTACAGACTAAACGATTAGTCAATTAATCGTAAAAGTGTTGGCAGATTGTTAGTTGCAGCCCTAGATGTATTTTAGTGTAAACCCTCAGCGTAGGCGGGCGGCGAAGCGTGAATATACATTGAGGCAACGCGACTCAACTCTCTCTACTGTTCCCACCCGAAAAACTACCATGCACACGAAGCAGAAGACTGCTTGCGTACCCCACCCCCACCCTCCGCTGTTTTACACAAATACGTCACATACCGTACATACCCCGGTAAAATGTTAGGGAAGGTATAAACGAAAAAATAAATGCTGCCCAAGCCTAATGTCATGTTGTTATTTAACAGAAACCCTTCCCCTAAAGAGAAACATACTAAAGACTAAACTGCCCACTCCTTTAGAAGCAGGCTCGTTTTAACACAACAAAGTTGCCAGGCGGCAACGAGTACTTTAGCTCTGCCTGGCTGGACAATGTCAATGGTCCACACTGCTGCTTTTTAATCAGTGGTGTTGTATTTACACAGGGCCGTAGCACTGTTGACTGAGTAACCAGGTACAACGCAGTTTGGAAATGTTAACTGATAACATACGAACTGAAATGACTAATATACTGTCACCAAGAAGGTGTGGCAAACAGGGAGGAAAAGGGGTGAGACAGCCGAGTGACCGAGTGAGTTTTTGTTCCCCTCACCCAGAGAAGTCAGTGGACAATATTCCATAATTAAAGATGAAGACTCTGCTCACTTGGCAGGCGGTCAAGTAGCCCATAGCCGTCACCATGGAATACCTGTGTGTGGAGGAATGAACAAAACTAAATCAGACAAAGGACAATTAAGGTGCTATGGTCTTAAATGCAATACCTGTACATATTACCATGTAGGGCTGCCACTATACACAAGAAATGTCTTTTATTATATAATCTTATGTTGGTAAAGCCATAAGTCGTAAGAGATTACATACTGGAATTTGTATCACATTGGCAGGATTTGCTAAATACACAGCTTTGTGTCTTTGCCTTTTCGCCGCAGAGATTTTACACTGAGGGAACATCTAGAATGACTGATGGGATAGTTTGGGTTTGTGGAAATGGTGCCGTTTTCTCTGCACAGTGTTTCTTATGTATCTCCATGCAGATGGGCTTGGGTTAGCTCAGTTCATGGATGTCAACTGTATGTGACCAAATAACAATTTATTAAAGAATTTAATACTTACCTTAATGGCATCAATTTTCCTTTAAAAATGTCCGTCTAAACATAATTTTACTTTTTCATTTGCAAACCTTTTTGGTGTGCATATCGGATAACAATCTTTTAGAGGCGTACTGTACCCTGATGTATGAGAGGAGCTGCTACTATGAAAAGTCATAAATACAAACATTATAACGTAACAGAATGACTTCTCATTTATGTTTAAATGGGAGTGCCCTAGAGTTTCCTGGGTGATAAAGAGGTGTGTGATGTAGTATGTATGTTACTTATTATGTAACCCGGAACACACTTTACACTGTGTTTGGCTTCTACTTGTATGGAACAATACCTACATGACACAAAACTATATGACATACTACAACACACATGAAGAGGCATTTCTTTATACTCACAAAGCTATACACATGGCTGCAAAGACAGAAATAGGCATTTGAACACGCATAGACACACAGTCTCACTATCTCCATTGATCTATGAGACTGGTCTGGCTGGCATGTCTGGCTGCCTTTCGCCTTAGGTATTGTACATTAAGTTTGTTTTAGTGACAGGTTTAGTTCATGCCACACATAACAGGAAGATAATGGGGCAGAGTGCATCACACTGTTGTCTGGGTTGGAATGTGTAGGGATGACTTTAAGAGGTAAATTCTAAAGAAATCTATGTTGTACAGATTTAAATGTCAAAACTGTTCACTATCTAGACTAAGCCATCTGCCTAATCCACCAGACACACAGTTATGACATAGATTGTGATCAGGGGTCAGATTCTGGGCTGATCTTGTCTAGACAAGTTTTACTTGAAGACAACAGTAACTACAATTGTAAAATAATCAGAATCAGCTTTATTGACATAGGTTTACACATGCAAGGAATTTGCTGTGGTGTTTGGGTGCTTAACAATAAACAATATACATAGCAGGTAGTGATATATAAGAAAAATAAAGAGAGAGATTTAATTTGGAGATGCTGCCGTTCTGACAGTTCAGCCTGGTCTAGAAACAACACTTGTAGCAGACTTAATGATTATGGAATACAACAGGATTGTGTTTGTCTATAACCAAACCAACCAGGCTACCAGACAGTTATAAAGATCAGCTGCAGAAGTTTTCACAGTTGTTCACACTTTCCCATTCCAAACATCTGGCAATGACTGGCAAAGAACATACTAAATTCCACCTAATATTTTAAATGTTTACATGTTACAAAATCTAACACATTTCAGTGCTGTAACATTTAAAAATTCATTATATAGTCCCAACATTTTGCCTCCATGGCATGGCTTTATCTCACTTTTATCCGGTTTTCCCTTTGAAGTATGAATACCATCACTTACCTGTGTACATTGTTGATGTCAGCTCTGATGATTACCAAGTAGCTTGTAACCACCACTGTCAGGATGTGAGCTGAGTACCTGCAGAAAAGGAAACACACTACCATAAAATGTGCAACATAACTGTTATTTAAATAATACAGTGTTTTAAAATCGAAGTGGGCTGTATGTCTGTGATACGATACAGTGAGTATCAGTGCAGCCTAGAAATGTTACTGAAACATGTTACTGATGGATGAAATGCCACCACAACATTTCTCCTGTGCATCTCCTTTCTGTGCACTCTTATTGTCAACAGTCCTCCTATAATTATAAGCCTGTGGTGCTGCTAACAGCCAGCACAGGACCCGGCACACTGGGTCATGTTGGCAATCATGTTGGTAACTTAGGCAAGTTACTCACACGGTGAAGAACAAAATTAAGAGGTGCTGCATCATATGAGAGACACTAAATGGAGTACTGCTTGAGCGTTTCTCTGTCAGTCTCATACACTACCATCCAAAGCAGAAGATGAGAAAGGCAATGCCAAGGAGAGTAGCCACAGCGTGCCTGACCAGGGGAGTGGCATGGCTGGGACTGAGGTAGAGACGAAACCAGAAGGCAGCAATCAGGGCAAACAGCTGGCACGCCAGAAAATTCACCTGTTCCAGAGAAATAGGGAGTAGGATGGGAGTTTACACAAGCTCACAAATATTAAACCAAATGTCATCTTTTTTAGTAAAAGACTCCTAATACACATATTCTGACAGCAAGGTTATTTGACTTTTCCCCACTTTCATCATCCTCAGTGGCCTATCGATTCCAAAAGTATGTAGCCTAATAAACTTTGCAAGTCAGTTTCTGATGCCATTTTGTGGAGAAATCTAAACACCAAAATCCTGTAATCTCAGCTACAATGTGGGCGTCGATGACCTTTGTGGAGTAACTGCACGTCTCTCTAACATTACGACACAGGACATTGTTTTTTATAAAAACAACATAACTTGGGAAATGCCGTTTTATTGATTTATGGGCAGATACTCCTACCTGATCAAGAGGGAAACCCAAGAATTCACTGACAGGCAGCAGCCACTTGGATCCGGTGGTATTACACGCAGAAACGTTACTGTCTGCGCGCTCGCCCATCCTACGTAGTTTTGCTGTGGCAACGCCTTAATGTTCCCGGGTGTCTTTTTCCTTCTTTTTTAGCTGACTATTTTCTATTTTCTCTGACTGAAATACATTGTTTGACCGAGAGGCTCCGTGACAAGTCAAACCAGTTCACAGTATGTTACAACAGACATAAAACAACTCCTAGCACGCCCAACTCTCCCTCCTCTCCTCTTCTCTCCTCCTCCTCTTCTTCTTTGACCTCAGTATCAGTCAAGTGATGCAGAAAGAACACAAAGAGCTTTTCCGGTCATTGCTTCCAAAATAAAAGCCAGTTAAAATAAGGGTTTTATAGCATACAAACAGAAAACACATAACAATAATTCCCGTAAACATACACGTTGTTTTCCCCCACAATATACTCCCAGACCTGCCACTATAAAAAGCGTCGTTTGAATTACAATAACGTTCACACTGATTCACTCATTTAGCCTTTGTGTGCATATTCCTGCTTCTCAAAAGTGATCTGTGCTTTTATTTTAACAACAAACTGTAATTTAGTGAGTATTATAGTTAAAGAGAAACATTTGTGGGTAGAACAGTTAACTAGGACATTGCAATGTGTGACATGAATATGTAGCCTAACGTGATATTTAAAAACAACAAACAAACAAACGAAAGCCCTTTCACCTTACTTCCTGTGTCATTCAGGGTCTCTTTCAAGCTTGGCACAAGTTGGGACCGTTGGGACCAGTCGCTATTTCCTACGTCCCTATTTAAAATCTGTGTTTTGTTTGGGACTCTTGCTGACAAAAAATATTTAGGCCTATTAAAGAGATGACACCTCCTGCTTTGTTAACGTTTAGGTATGAGGTAGCCCAGATCATGTGTTAAAACTGTGTGTGTGTTGCAGAAGGTATGAAGAAAGGTCATCTGTGAAAGGACTGAATGTTTTTTCCCGACAGACCGTGGCTGGCAGAGCTAAGAGTCATAAGGAGAATAAATATCTATTCGTTATTGTGGAGTGTTGCTGGGAGTCATAATTAATGCCCAAGTGTCAAGTCTTATCAGTGGCTCCCTGAAAATACACTGAGCACTTTTTGTGCAGCGTCCAAGGGTGACATGTAAAATGGGGCATCAGCTATGAATGTTAGTTTTTCTGATAATAAACAATTAATGTGGCATTTAAGAGATTCTTAAACCTCCTCAGTGGTAGTCTTTTCAACCTGTATATCATAATACCACCACAATTCACAATCTATTTACAGGGAGCACATACATTCTGACCTATTAATCATGTGGGTTACTACGATAGCGGTATGCAACGTGTTATATGGCCTGAAAACAGTACAGACCTATAATGTAAGCACTCGTGGACAAAGTATTAAAATCCTTTACTCAACAGTAGAAATACTACAATGTAAAATATACTCCATTACAAATAAAATTAACAATTTAAATGCTTACCTAATTTGGTATTATCAGCTAAATATAGTACAAGTACTTATTATGCAGAATGGCCCCTTCCAGATCATTATATTATTATATGATTATTATATATGCATTAACGTTTAAACAGCATTTTAATGTTGTGGTTTGTCAAAATGGGGATTATTATATAGTTATTATAACTATTCTATATACTATTGTGTAGTTAATCTATAAAAAGTACATGATATTTTTACATATTCGTTCTGTACAATCTTAACTATAGATGTCAAATAAATGTAATGGAGTAAAAAGTAGAATATTTCCCTCCGTAATGCAGTGGGGTATATCATAAAATAGAGTTCAAGTAAAGTACAAATACATCAGAATTGTAAGTAAGTACAGTACTTGAATAAATGCACATAGTTACAGTCCACCACTGAATGTAAACCTTTATTGGCAAAGATACACTAATATTTGGACAAGACAGTACATACTGTATACCTTTGGTAGGTTTTAGAAATGAATATGTCAGTTTTATGCTAACTTGGGAAAGCTTCCAAATATGTGGCGATATGCAAAATCAGTGACACATCTAAACATTTTAATGATGCTCTGTACTGAATGGCCGTCTGTGAGTTTGCTCTATAGTTCAGTGCAGGCTTGTAAAACATATATTTAATTAGACCCATCAGGGCTAAACTGTTCGTTCGCCAAGTCCATTTCTACTTGTTGTCAACATTATGCTGAGGCACACAGCTAAAGCTGGCTTCATGTCCAACAATGTACTTGACACATATTAAAGATCAGAAGCACTGAACAGAAACAAAGAAGCACAAAACAAAAAAATTTGCAAATGTTTAAAAAAAACGTACTCCACATGAAATAAGTAAGGAATTACATAGGGGTTCCTGAAGGAGCTGTGCAGAAAACATAAAGCACGAAAACAAGCATCATACCTTGATGCCTAACAATATTCAAGTTCAAATTATACCATCTTTTATGAGGTAAATAAAGGAGGGTGCATTTTGTATTTTACTAGATTTGTTAAGTTGTATTTATTGTTATCACCACTTTTCACTTCGCAACCTTTTATCTTAAGGATGATCTTGTCATTCTGATGCATAAGGTATCGCAACAACATCTGATCTCTACTACTGTTGTAAACTTTAGAACAGACAAAAATTTTGTGACACGAATATACTGTCTCACTACACGCATAATAAAAATATCAATTCAGATAATGCCAAAAGATTATTATATTGTGAATAACTGGCCACATTTATGAAGTACATAATCGTGCTTTTTGTTCTGTTACAGGATGCCTAATTTACCATTTCACCCTGCCTCTTCAGCACACTTTGGTCACTTGCGCCACTTAGCGACCTGTCAGGGAACACGCGAGGCATGACAAGTGACGTCCCCTGTTTACATCTGCCAATGAACACGTGGCGCACCAAATCCTGAGCTGTTATTGGTCAAAATGGCAGTAATATGGGTGGGGACTCTTATGTGAAGCACCAATCGCGTATGGCATGTAAATTCTGTTTGAAACTTTCCCGGGAAA
>NC_060152.1:21267482-21296269 GCF_021292245.1 Micropterus dolomieu
ATATGCAAAATCAGTGACACATCTAAACATTTTAATGATGCTCTGTACTGAATGGCCGTCTGTGAGTTTGCTCTATAGTTCAGTGCAGGCTTGTAAAACATATATTTAATTAGACCCATCAGGGCTAAACTGTTCGTTCGCCAAGTCCATTTCTACTTGTTGTCAACATTATGCTGAGGCACACAGCTAAAGCTGGCTTCATGTCCAACAATGTACTTGACACATATTAAAGATCAGAAGCACTGAACAGAAACAAAGAAGCACAAAACAAAAAAATTTGCAAATGTTTAAAAAAAACGTACTCCACATGAAATAAGTAAGGAATTACATAGGGGTTCCTGAAGGAGCTGTGCAGAAAACATAAAGCACGAAAACAAGCATCATACCTTGATGCCTAACAATATTCAAGTTCAAATTATACCATCTTTTATGAGGTAAATAAAGGAGGGTGCATTTTGTATTTTACTAGATTTGTTAAGTTGTATTTATTGTTATCACCACTTTTCACTTCGCAACCTTTTATCTTAAGGATGATCTTGTCATTCTGATGCATAAGGTATCGCAACAACATCTGATCTCTACTACTGTTGTAAACTTTAGAACAGACAAAAATTTTGTGACACGAATATACTGTCTCACTACACGCATAATAAAAATATCAATTCAGATAATGCCAAAAGATTATTATATTGTGAATAACTGGCCACATTTATGAAGTACATAATCGTGCTTTTTGTTCTGTTACAGGATGCCTAATTTACCATTTCACCCTGCCTCTTCAGCACACTTTGGTCACTTGCGCCACTTAGCGACCTGTCAGGGAACACGCGAGGCATGACAAGTGACGTCCCCTGTTTACATCTGCCAATGAACACGTGGCGCACCAAATCCTGAGCTGTTATTGGTCAAAATGGCAGTAATATGGGTGGGGACTCTTATGTGAAGCACCAATCGCGTATGGCATGTAAATTCTGTTTGAAACTTTCCCGGGAAATCTGAGTTTCGCGGGAGGGCTCTTGAGCGCGTAAACCGTATCCCTTCATTCATCAGGCCGTTTCCTGAAGCCATTTCTAGACGGGGGAAACGAGAGTTGAGCTACTTTTTAATCCGTTGCATCTGCCTAAATGCACTTTCTTAAGGAAAAATACTTTACAAAAGTCGATGAATCAGACTCTCATCTTTACTTCGGTCTGATTATTTTTGTAACTATTGCGGCGGATTAGCAGCCATACAGGCTTGAAAGTACAGAGACTAGAAAGGGGTTACCCCGAATACGCAAGATGAGAAGAGGGATCTCCTCGGCTCCGGACAAAGTGATTTTAGCGGGGGTTGGGGGCTCTCCTTTGGACAATAATATCATTTTAACAACTCTCTCGGATCGTTTAAACCCCGGTCAAGCCAACGCTACCTTTATCCAAATAATAACCACCCCACCGCCTTGCAACGTTACACAGACATCAAATGTGTGTTTATCCGAACCTCAGATAAACAACATTTACACAACTCCACAACAAGCTGCAGCAAACGGAGCAGGACAACGACCCGCTCTGGGGAGACCGCCGGTAATCATCTATACAGCTCGTTTGAACGTTATTAGGCTTGCTACAAACGCGACAAAATGTTAGCTTGCTAAGGCTAGCCGAGCTTGTTGTTCGGGCAGCTAATGTTAGCTGCTTAGCCAGGGCATTTCCACGACTTAACCTAGCGAGGTGGCTAACTACTACCGCTAGCTAAGTTATCCAAGTAGGTAGGTTAAGTGATTTGTTGACTGTAGGGAAGCAGGCGGCGAGTTTAAGTTAGTTTTGCATGAACAGAAACGTAGACCTGTCATCTTAATAGCATGCTATGCTAAATTCATGGTGCTTTTGAGTCTGCTTCTCTCTAGCAGCCAGATGGAAATATTGGTAAGACATGAGTAACGTTAGCGGTGGCCTAGTGGCTACTGTTGTCTTAATTTTGGGGGTTGGGGGGGATTGTTGGGCTGCTTGGCTCTTAGTTAGCACATTTTTGGCTTTGTAACAAGACACGAGTGGCTGAACTTGCAAAGACGTGGGCTTTGTGCGTAGCTAAAGCTCAACTTCAGTTGTGAAACTACTAACGTTAGATATTTCTCCCAGTCGTCTCTGAACATGCAAGCCAACTTGGATGAAGCTTGAAAATGTGTTAGCTTTCAAGGCTAGCAGCAGTATTGATTTATAAGAGGACAACATTACACGTTGTCGGCCTTGACCTTAATTTTGCACGAATGTTGTCCCTTTCTTTGTAAATAAAGTGTAACGTTATGGTGCTTTTCATGCCAAGTAAAGTGAAACTCGAGTTTGTTGCTTTAGTGCTGACTGCACGTTTCCTGTATTCTCACCCTGCACAAACCACATAATAGTTTCAGCAGCATTCAGGGTGTTGGTTTGTTCCTGGCTATTCATCTTTCATTAACCAAACCAGCCTCTGTATCATAGGCTTTAGCCATGACCAGGCAGAGGGTGGGGGGGAGCTGCTTGCTGATATAAAATGGCTGACAGTTTGACTGGTAACAGAGGACATACTATTCTTTCTCAGACTTGGGCTAGCTTAAGTAACATGAAGTATTAAAGATCAGGTTTACTGTACTAAAATATTCTGTCCTGAGGGTTTCTTATCACATACAAGGGGTTTTGGAGGAAAATGCAATCGTAGACCAGCACCCTAGTACTGGTGTGTTGCTCAAAGACACTAAAACAGAGTGGGTTCTTGTCAACGCACCAGTCTTAAAGGTTCACTGAATGAAGAGGCTACTCACTAAGCCATTGTGCTGTGTAATTGATGACCAGAATGGCAATTTAAACTTGTGATAGACAAAGTGTAACCTTTCTCAAAGTTAGGCAATTCAACACCTGCAGTATCAGTGCCCGAAATCTTAAAAATTCTTAAAGTCTTAAAAATGGTGTCCATTACTACAGTGGTGATGAGGCAGACATTTAAAATATATACTATTGCTTAAACCATAGGTAATGAACAGGTCTCACCTTTCTCATGCTACCTCAGAAGAAATTATGACAGATTAGAGATTGACAACCTATAACACTTAAGTAGAGATGAATGTGGATAAAATGTTGGGTTAAATCCAAACAGACAATAAGCTCCCAAACATCAGTTCAGAATGGGCATTATTATGAGTTTGATAAATATAGATAAAATGATTTTTGGACAGTAGGTTGGGATCTGCTATTGGCAATATTTAAAGTGTGGTTATCGGGTGCCTCTGCATACTTAACAGTGGTTTCCTTTGGTGATACTGTGCAACAATGTGATCAAACCTAAAGGTGTGACTCATTCTTAAGCTATGTGGGTTTGTCTTGGCATATGAGTTCAGAAAAGGAATGACAACCAGTGGATTTGTGCCACATCGTTAGGCTGGCAGTTTCTTATGGTACATTGGAATTTTTACAAAGAGCTTGAACTATTTTATGGTTTGTGTCTTAAGAAATTTCTACTACAAAGTATGCGCTCTTTAAAAACTACAATGTAAAAGACTGCTGAAGAATGTCTTAGATTCTGTGATCAAAAGGAACATAACACTGGAGTTTGCATAGCAAGTGCACGGTCTTCAATCAATTTATAAACCTTTTCGTTACTTAAAAACCTTTTTATTGTATGTTTTAACTTTTTGTCATTGTATGCATGCTTGTCATGACAGACACTGGAGAAACATAAGATCAAAGTACTGATGCATTCAGCGTCACAAGCCGTTTTTTGTCACGTGGCTTCAAAGATAAGATGCCTGCCAAGTTACCAAAATGCCAATACCTGCTGTTAACGGTAGCTTTTTGTCCACCTAGGCAAAAAGACGGTTGGCGCTTGATGATTCCGACCACCAGTACCAGTCTGAACCTGCCAGGACTCCAAGAGGCAGGGGAGGGACCGCGGCGGCCAATGGGGCAAGGCTAAAGACACCCAGAAGTAAGATGCAGAAGGCTACTGAAGCTGCCTTACATCCCGTTTGTACATGTAACCTAGAATTTTACAGCACAATGATTCAGGGTCACCCTGTGTGAGATTCGGTCCACGGCAAGTTCCACACACACACACACACACACACACAGGAACAGCCTCAATGAAGCTGTGTTCATACAGTTATCGGGGGGGAAAAAATTGAAAAATGATTCTCACTGAGCTGAACACATTGGACGGTGTGATGCTCTAGACATCTGTATTAAGAGTCAAAGAACGGCTCTCTTTTCACTCTTAAGTGGAACAGTTTAATGCCCTTGAGCCGGGTAATTTTACAGTTTGTGTGAAAATGATAGGCTTTCAACATTCATTCAATAATGAATAATCTCAAAAGTACTTTTCCCTTTTCATTAAACCAAGCATCCAAATTCATCTGCAAACCTTAATAGAGGCTCAACACATTCTGGTTTATATTTTCTTGGTATAGTAGTAGTCTTAAAATGAATTTTGCCTAGATTAGAATTAAAAAATAATGCACCTGTTGTGTCATGTCATACCGTAAAATACAATATTTTACATTTTAATCCCTTAAATTTGACGGAACAAAACTGAAAGGCAGAACGCGCACATATCTAACACTGTGCTTTACGTAAAACGTTTCCAGCTGGTGATTATCAAAGTTCAAGGTAACCTCACCTCGTTGCTTGACCTGTAGCGTAGCTTGTGATCCCCTCTTCATACAAATCACACATTCCCAGCTGATTATTGACTGAGTCGTTTGGTTCTAACATTCCCTGATTTAAAAATAAAAACCCCACCAGTTTTATGTGTTCATGTGTGCATTGTGATCATGTGCTATTAAACCTATAAATGATGTCCTGACAAAAACGCTACACTGGTTTCCCAAAATGACCACAATGTCATTGAATCTACATCTTTATGACACCAAATATAGTAAGCTTCATTCATGCAGGATTTATTGCAGGGTGGTTGTGTTGAATTTGATTAAATTATAAATTATACCTATTATTAACTTCTACTGAAACCTGCTGCAGTTACACAGGTGGCATCCTGCTACCAGGTAAATGGTTATTAGGAAGTTTTGTTTTTACTTACCTTTTAAAAATTCCTCCACCATAGCGCCCAAGTCTCCACCGGAGAAGACTCGGTACGACACCTCCCTCGGGCTGTTAACGAAGAAGTTTGTGGACCTTCTTGCTCAGTCTTCGGATGGCGTTTTGGACCTCAACCTCGCCGCAGAAACATTACAGGTAATTTCAGATACAAGCTGAAAAGGCTCATCAGACACTGAGAAAAAGAAATGGGGAGTTGGTGATAGAATGTTCATGTAATGAAACCCTAACCAAATAGTACATTTTTTCCATTGAGTCCTGTGATGAATCAGAAATACTTTATTGATCCCAGAGGGGAAATTCTTTAGAAATTGGTGAACAGTACTAAGCCGGGGCACCAAGAAATAAAATGGAGGGAAAATAACATTTCTAGGGGACATCTTAAACAAATATAGCTGTTCAAAGCATTGAAAACATTTTGGGTACTGGTGTTAGGTATTACACTCTGCTACGGTTGGTAATTTACACAGTTAACTGACGGGACCTGTATCCTCTACATTCAGGTACAGAAAAGGCGGCTGTATGATATCACCAATGTACTAG
This sequence comes from Micropterus dolomieu, assembly GCF_021292245.1. Classification (NCBI taxonomy): domain Eukaryota; kingdom Metazoa; phylum Chordata; class Actinopteri; order Centrarchiformes; family Centrarchidae; genus Micropterus; species Micropterus dolomieu. The sequence goes on from NC_060152.1 coordinate 21,273,086, forward strand.
AAGGCATTCACCTCATCAAGAAGAAATCAAAGAACAACATTCAGTGGATGTAAGTGCTCATTCTGTGTTGCTCTGTCACTCAAATACTTGCATTTTGTCTTCTTGTGCGTGTATTTCATCTTACCTGCGGACCCAAGCGCCCACTAAAATAGATATACTGTGCGCATTTCATCCCATCATGCAACAATGTGAGAACATTGTGACTTATTCCAGTTCTCTTGGTTCGTCCAACTTTCTGCCGCCTCTCTTTTCTCCCTTCATGTGTTTCATACTGGATCTCCTTCCTTTTCTTTCCTTAGCTCTCAGTCCTTATAATAATCATTTGTTCCCTGCTCAGTTTTTCTCCTCCTCTCTTGCCAGCAACATTTGTGCTTTTATTTCAACAAGCTGAATCCCCACACACAGTTGAAAAAGAATCCTGGTTTGTCTAAATGGATGTACAAATAATAAAACATTTGATAAGTGTGTCACAAAAACATTAACTCAGGCGAATTGTGTTTGTGAGAAGTTATGAATTATATAGCAGGTTATTATTTTTTATTTATTATTTTTAACAATATCAGGAAATCTTTGTGGGTTTATCTTGGGTTGGTGAACTGCCATATTATGAATGGTAACTGATTTAAAGTGTTGCTTGGTCTGTAGAGCACAGGAAGGCGTGTGGCTGCATGCAAGCTGTTGCCGCATCAAAGCAGGAGGATACCTGAAGGGTGCTACACTATACTCTGCCAGTTTAATTATACCCTAATTTGCTCAGCAATCACTAAGAGCACATTCAGTTTAGGAATAGCACCTTAAGCACCTGTGCTTACCACTTTAGGCCTATGAATGCATTTAGGGACAAAACATTTCCACTACTCTGACCTTCATAATTGGGATTTGTAGTGTGCTTGTGCCTTACAGGGGATATTTGTAGATTAGTGAACGACCTAGGGATATTTTTGCCTGTTGAGAATATAGTTTTCTAGTACAATCCCATAGTGTTTTTTAAACCATACTATCCTCTACAATATCTGCTCACAGGGTAGATATCACTTAATCTGTGGTACACCAACTCTATTACAAACTGTGATTAGACAATCTTTTTCCACCGTTGTACCAAATATTTGAAAGCACGAATAAGAGACAGTAATATAGGGGCACGCCAAGAGCCTGAGCAAGCGCTAAATCTGTTTTAATTCACTGTCCTTGCTCCTTTCTCACTCACAGGGGCTGTAGTCTGTTGGAGGTAGAGGGGGCACTGAGCCAGAGACAGAGACTGACAGCGGAGGTTTCTGCGCTGGGAGAAGAAGAACAGAGGCTTGAACAACTCATCCAGAGATGCAGCCTGGATATGAGACACATGAGCGACTTGCCAGGCAACCAGAAATATCCTTTTGTTGTTAGTTGATGTGTAATGCAAAAGGCGAAATGATTCTTAGGGACATAGTTAAGTGTTGAAATTTCTTGGAACTATGTTCCGCAGGTAAACATCATCAAATTGATGTTGGTAAGAAATTGTTAGTGCACGTGATCAGTGACCTACTAAATTTAAGATGGCAAAATCTGTTTTAAAAACAGATCCTAAGCAGATGTGCAAAGCTTCATCTTCCAGCTCTGTCGTCGTGACTGTTAGACGGATGCCACATAAAGCAGAACTTTGTTTTACATTACGGTACAAGTGTTAAGTAATTCATCTCTCCGCAGCATGTGCATGCATGCAGTCAATCTAGTTTTGATGTTTGTTTAATTTTAGCATGTTTAGTATTAACATGTAGTGACATTGTAGTGTTATTTCTTTAACCCCTTGGTCTCCACATATGCCTATGTAACGTACCAAGACATCAAACAGCTGGGAACCCTCAGAGACCAGACTGTGATTGTCGTCAAAGCACCCACTGACACCAAACTAGAAGTACCAGACCCTGATGAGGTATGTGTACAAGCACAGAAACACACAGGCTGTATCTGTCATTGTTGTCCTGATGAAACTTCTGCTTCTTGCTCACTTGTCATCTGACCACCTATGACTTGTATTTCTCTTGAAGAACTTCCCTTGAACAGTTGGGCATTTGGGGTAATCACTTCTGTTCTTAGCCAGAGTATATTTGTATGAATAATCGAGTGTTGCGAAAGGTCTATGACATGCTTGTCTGGAATAATTATGTCTGAAGGGAGTTTATAATAAAGCGAGACTTCTCCCTGCTTCCAGTCTTTATACTAAGCAGACTATCCTCTTGTCCCAGACCTTATTTTTGTTGGATGCACATATTTTTATTAAATTATTTGACTCAATGCAAGATGCTAAACAATTGTATTTTCTCTAAATGCAGCATTTGAAAGACGAATGTTTTGCAAAACCTTTGCAGTGTGTAAACTTAAAAAAAAAGGTGCCGTCAAAGAGTACGCTGCTAGTCTGTCCAGTGACCTGTTAAATAGGGGTGGGGGAAAAATTGAGTCTGAGATGCATTTTCAAATGTAAAATAGATTTTCATTTATAACACAGTGTTGACGTTATGTAAAAGGCAGTACTCTAAACTGCAGAAGTGTGGCAGCGCCTTGACAGTCTGTGGCGTGCACATAACGGAGGCACAAGATGGCAGAGCGAGAAATCGGCATCCTCTGCATTAGAAGCTAGCTTAGAGAAGCACTTTGGCTTCTATGAAATTGAAAGGAAAAGGGACCTGGGCAAGAGCCACACTATATGCACGTTACATGAAAATATTTTGGAAACATGAAAAACCATATTGCATGTTTTCACCCATATGAGGAAGAAAAACACCTGGTTGTAGTTACTGCCAACCAGAGGACCATCGAGGAAGCAATGTCAAAGCTTCCACCCAACTCGGAAAGGGCAAAGTGAATTACAAAGTCTATTGCAACTTTTATTGCCATGGATTTTGCGTCCGTATTGCTGGCAAATGTAACCTTCCAGTTGACTTGCCACATCGCTTCCAAATATATTGGAAATAAATTCATTATATTTGTTTTACCAGGAATTTAGGGTGACATCTCAGTCACTAAAGCAGGCTCAAGCTGTGTAGCAAAACTTAATGTATCAATTTGCACTGAGTTAGGTACACCATTACATGCACAGACTCCAGTACCTTTGGTGTATATAGATTGCTAGTACATTTACAAGTTGAGGGTATGTGGAAAGGTTTTTAATTCTCTTTCAGTAGAGTCCGTCTGTCTTTCTTAGCAAGTGCAGCCCCATTTCAAAATCGGTTTCTTTATTTGAACTCTCAATTTTTGTCCCCTCTCCAGAGTTTGTCCATCCACCTGACCAGCACTAAAGGTCCTATAGAGGTCCTGCTGTGCCCAGATGAGGAAAATGACCCCAGGAGTCCTGTAAAAAATGGTAACATGGATATCAATGGGAACTCGCCATTCCTCAAAGTCCTTCAAGGTTTGTTTCAGATAGACATAGATGATTAGTATTTTATTTTACTTTTTTTACATAAAGGGACTTACTTAGGTTTATATGTAACTTTTAGTCACTTTAATTTTTTTATTTCTACACAAGATAGTCGCTACCATCTTTTGTAAGCATCTTTGTACCTGTGTTTGAGTTTACTGCAGTGTTTCTTCCAGCCCCCTTTCTAACAAGAGGAGCATTTCAGCACACGGTCCTTTGAGGCATATAGTGTTAACATATTTATTGTTCGCATGTTTACATTAATTTTGAAGGACACCTGAGACTGGTGGGAATTTGTTCTTTAGTTTATGATGTACTGGATCTTGTCATGGACAGTATAATACAATTTTACCTGCTTGTTGTGCTAGATGAAAAGCCTGGGGGATTGACTGAGTCACTAGGTGTCTAGATTTGGTCTGTACCAAATTTAATGATGGACTCCGTGACATTGCTAGTACTGTGGTTTTAAAGGTATACATCTTTTCAGACCCTGGCATAAACAAAGATGTCTACAATGCTGAGTATTGCTGATTAGCATTTTATTTTAACTAGTATGGATAATGAAGCAAATTAAGAGTCAAATGTGCAATGCTTTGGAAAGCTGGCACTACAGTAAGATTTGTTTTTAGTCCCACAGTCCCTCCCAGTGGCCACAAAACCCCCAGATTAGCTGGATGAATAACAGTTAACCTAATCTCTGTTCAATGCACAACTTGCTTGTGTCCATGCAGCGTTCCAAGCCCCAATTCACTGGTATCAAGGCGATGTGAACTAATTTAACATCAAAGAAAACAAACTGTCTTTGATTAGACTATGAAAGGTGTTTTTGAGCAGATTTGAAATTTGGTCTCCCCTTTTGGCCTACAAACCTGTTTAGCTTACCTTGTGACTCCCAATTTCTTTCACAGATCCCAGCTGCACGACAACTCCCAGCTCCTCCCTGCCTCCACCTTTATCCTCCTCAGCTGTGTGCGTCACTACTCTCTCCCCCATCTCGTCCCCTTACACCAGTCTTCTTCAGCAGACGGACGACCAGATGTCTTCGTCCCTGGGACCTTTTTTAAACCTTGGGCCACCTCTTCTTGACCAAGATGACTACCTTTTAGGTTTGGGAGATGACCAGGGAATCAGCGACTTGTTTGACACCTGTGACTTTGATAAAATGCCCTCTCTCGGCCTGGATGATCTTCTGTGCAGCTAGCATTAGGTAATAGAAATTCAGACTAGGTGCATGGGAGAGAGATGGAGAATCAGTGAGTGTTTTGATGCCTGTGACTGGAAGCCAATTCAAAATTGATTGAAAGGAAACATTGAGGGCTTTTTCAGTCCCAGTGGGACGAAATGCTATGTTCTTACATGGCATATGAGATAAACGGTCTGATTTCACAGAAAGACATGACTGGTGATTGTGAAGATGTATCCATTACTCTTTGTCTCAGGCTATGTGGCCTCCAGTGTAGCTTGGCATTGGGGGACATCTGAAATCCTTCGCTGTCTGTTTGGTTAAGTATAAATGGGGAGGGGAGAGGATATTCCCCTCTGTATGGCGCAAAATTCACACCTCCACACCACCTGGAATTAACACAAATCATGGGTGTGGTTTAGCCTAAAATCCAAGTGTAAATGCACCTGAGATGCACAGATACTTTCACCAAAAGCCATCTGTAGAATGATCAAGAAGGGGGAAGAGAACTGTGTTTACTGTTTAAATCTTGACCGATCCTGCAAATATGGGAATTTGACGGACCCATAAATCTGCGTCTTGTCAAGGAAAGGATAAGGTTGATCTGTGTGTTCCCAGTGATGCATTTTCTTGTCAGGTTTCCAAATTCATCCAGGTAACTCGCTCTTGAAAATTTCCCAGAGTTTAAGATGTGTTAATGCCATGTGCTATGGCTGAGGATATTCTGAAGAATTCTTTGTGATTGCATTCATTTACACCAATGATATGCGATGGAAGGCTCATACTGCTGACTGAGGCATTTTGTGTGTTTAAATGTAGAACATTTTAGAAATGAAAAAAAAAAGAGGGTAATTTTGGTGCACAGCATTCACGACTACGGTTATCTTACGGTGAGGCAGGCTTTGCCCTCTCACACACTTGTCAGGTTGTGCTGTTTGGCCTTATAATCATAAAGTTACTAAGAGTATGAGTATTTTGTGCATTTTTCAGCACTATTTAGATGTATTGAGAGCTGCATGGAAGTTAGTATACTGTTTAGACGCGCACATGACATAATCCAATCCAATTTTAAGGAAAATAATAGTATTGTATACTCTAAATGCTCTAAAAGAAGACGTGTACACAAATGTTAAGTGTAAAAACTATTTACAGTATGCCTTACGGCTAGTATTTAGTTTGATCCCACTGCACATGATTTGTTTCTCCCTTGTGCTATTTGCTCCATATTTAAAATGAATTTAGTAGGTAAAAAATTGCCAGGGTTTTATCTACTGATTAAGTGGGCAACCTCATATTTTGTACACGTAATAGAAAATTTACACTTTAATGAATACAAAAACGTTCAATATGTGAACAGATACTGTGATCTTTATTGGATATTACATTACATGACCCATGTGCTAACAGCACACAAATGCTCTCCCATCGACCTGGGCAAAGTGGGATTAAGCAAAAAAAATCCGGCTTGTTGGCACATGTGATGTGCGAACCTGAATGTCAACTCATACTCTGACTCATACTCTTATGGATACTTCATATTCAGGACCCAAACTTCCACTTTCTTGCTGCTTTTTAGCTATCCCCTCCAGCTTCATCAGTAGAAGCTTCCATTACCAAACCTCCCCTAATGCTTCACCACTTAGACTGCGTGCTGTGAAGTTATACTGTCGTTTGAGCTAATCAGAAAAATTTGACTTTGAACCACTTAGTGATGCACACTGCCTACTCAGCGTATACTGAGTGGGCAGTGTTGGAGATATATTAGTCTTTTTAGGTTTAGTAAGTGTTGAATTTTAATTGCTTTTAATACTGTAAAAATAACTAATATCCCGGTCACCAAAGTAACAAGGGGCCAGATAGCCACTAATTTGGGCTTCAGCATGTAATGAAGGGATTTTCCCTCTAGGATGTTTTAAAAAATTTGAAAGGAAGAGAAAAAAAGACATACACCTGTTTTTGAAATTGGAGCAAATTCAGTGTAACTAAACCATGTTTCATACTAGGCCTGGTGATACTGTCATATTGTTTGGGGCCACTGAATGTTCAGACAGTGGTTAATCAAGAAAAGCCAGCTAGAGGTGAATTCAGAGCTGCAGGGATGCGATTTTTTTTCTTTCTGTCTAGGCATTTGGAACACCATTGTTGTTCACTTCTAATAGTGCAAACATCTTGTCTGAAACCCTGGCTTTTAGAGAAACCTGCGGCCGCAGGTAATATTGCTGCTGTTAGTGTTAACTTTTCCCCAGGCCTGATTGATGTGCGCTTGAGCAAAGGCGTGTGCAGCATGTGTGAGTTATGTCAAAGATCAAGCTTGCTAAAGAGTAGGTAGGTAGGTCGGTCATGTGTAAATTGATGTACAGTTTTCTAAATTTCTCAGTGCACAAGGTACTGTAGGCTACCTCCCACTTAATGTTGGACAATAGTAATAGGGCATAGAGGTAAATGCCGTTGTGTGTATGCGTCTTTGACTTCCCTTTCATCATAGAAATTACCCTTTTATTATTTCGATGTGTTTGATATTACATTGATGTGTGCGAGATTCCACTCATAGCCTGATATAATAATAGAGTATGCCTTTGCCCTTAAACCAGTCTCATGGTGTTGCATCATAAATTTGAATATTGGGCTGCACATTTGATGGGTAGAAAAGCAGACAAATGTATTGCAATATATTTTTTGTTTTGTTTTTTTAAAATATTTTACATAAGTTATTTTGTTTTGTCAGTGTTTTTTTTTTCTTTGGTAAAAATGTAGAGTGTCTCTTAGACCCCAAAAAAGTAGTTAGTATAAATTTAATAATTCATGCATGCAGTCATTCATTCACAGTTAGCCTGTCTGCCCTTTATTGGTCATTAGGAGACATTGCTATGTCTAAATATACACCACTGAACCAGGATCAGTGACTCGTGTCCTCTGCTGAAGTGTGTAGGGGGCTTTGCTTCTGTGACACTGTGTGTCCGTTTTATTTTTGGAATGATGAGAGGGAGCCTTTAACACTTTTTTTCTCTTTCTTTTTTTGTATTTCTGCCAATTTCACTTTGATGGAGAGCATTGAAGCCTGTTAAAACAGAGTTTTTACTTTGCAAACTCAAAACCCAATTTTTAACCTGAACTTCACCCATTCAGTTAAGAAAATACATTTCTTAGTCAGCATAACTTTGCCTAATTAGTGCTGCTATCATACTGGAATGAAATTTGACTTAAATGCACAGAAATGCTCAGATTCAAAGAAAACAATTTCCCCATAGGCATATTTATATCAGTGTATTTCATATGTATTTATGGAAAAGTCAGTTTTTCCACCCATTTGGTTCTGTAACCACGGTTGTGATATTTTCTAAGACCATTAACATAGGTAATTATATTTTCCTCCATCAATTTCAAGCGACCAGAATCTGGTCACAATATTTTATCCACTTTAACATGAAGGAAAATTATGATTTTTGGAAAGATTGTACCTTTCCATGGGTTTCTAATGGAGTGGGAAAGATTTTAATGCACCGCTAAAGCTAGTGTCATTGCCAGTGAGTCTGAAAATGTATTATGGGTGACTCTAAAAATTACAGCTCCTTCATTTCGAATGTGTGATTCTGATGTGTGATTAGACCTTACGGAAAGTTATCATTAGGCTAAATGTGGTGTTAACTATTGTCAAGATTGACACAGCACTGTTTCTCCTGCTATTTTCCTATGGTTATTCTTAAGCTGTTACCAAATACAATATACTGATCCGTAAATATTGTGTAAAGGTTATGTGAAAAGTTAACTATTTGATAGGAAAGATTTGACTGTAAAATTATGATGTTGCTGCCTGTTTCGACTAATTACAGAAAAAAAGAGCTGTAATATCAAATTTTTTTTGTTGCAATTTGAACGCATGGGTGAAAGTATCACTGTGCTGTTGAATGTTGAAGTTAATGTGATGAATTTTGATGTGTGTTATTCATTCATTTATATAAGTTTCTTTAACATCTGTTAAATGAGGAATTTGAGTTGAATTTGTTTGGGGGGAGGGATAAATGGATTCATTTTTGTACTCTGGGTGTTTGTAATTGAAGATTTGAATAAAGGCAATATAAATATGGAAATGTTTTGTTTCTGATGTCTTTAGGGATGACTTTGCAGTATAATAGAAGGCAAGTACAAGGAAAAATCTGCTTAAAAAACACCAGCGACTTAAAGGCAAAACACAAACAAAAAAGCCTATATTTTGAATTATTCATATCTTGCTCTTCTTAAAGGCATACCTCAAATTATATGGTAAAAATGTTTGCACTGTCCAGTCTCTATGTGTAAAATACACACGTGTCTAATTTGACCCTCCTGTCCTGCCATAGCTACGCACAAGTATGGCGGCCTGAGAGTTGTGACAACTGTTTTGATGGTGTAAATACTATTTTATTCCACTTGTAAAACAGCCTTTCTTCGGAATTCGTATTTATCTGAACTAAGTAACCACATGGCCACTCAGGTAAGGGAGTTTGATAGTATCATAAGGGGTCTTCCGGTCTACAATAAGGGGCACGTGGGTAATAGCTAGCTAATGAGGCTAGCCCAGCTAATAGCTAGCTTTCCCATGTTATTTAACTAAATGTAACGTTAACTGTCGGTTGGTAGGTATCTGTCAAATGAAGCTTTTTCACCGGTGTGAATGCGGTAATGCTATGGGTGTCGGATGATAATGAGAAAATATATATGAGCCGGGTAATGTTAGGTTAATATAACTAACATAAAGTCAATTCAATTTCAATTAACAGTTAACGTTAGGATGTATAATTAACGCAGACCTTGACGTGACATCCGTGAAGTGTCAACTTCAGCAACTAAGACAAGGGACCATTCGGGTATTTTTGGTTAGTTGTAACGTTAACGTTATTCGACAAACTGAGGAACGAAGTATCTGTGATTTACATTTATTTTATATTCACTATGTCTGCTTAAGTCTAGCATACTAGTTGTAATGTACTCGTTAACGTTATATGTTCAACGTCTCAGCAGGCTGGTTGCTTGATCTGCTCAACTTACTGGGCCTAGCACCCACTAATCAAGTTTTTGCTGCCACCACTTATGTAGCTTGATAGCCTTTTTTTCTGTGGCATCATTCAAATGAAAGATGAGTTCAGTTGAATAATGAAAGCCCTTTTTACACTGTAGAGAAGGCCAGAAGAATAAGAAAGCACAAACGGAGTGAGAGACAGCTGAAAAGATAAAATCTGTTGGTAAGAAGTTAAACTATCTCTGTATATAGGATGAACTTAGTATCTCGGGTAGCTCAGTACACTATTACCGTTTTATTAAAAATAATGAAATTGAAAACTGGTCCGACTTAGATTAGATGACATCGCCTTGGAAAACTGTGATGGGCCTTTTCAATGTTTTCGGGTGTTTTATAGACAAAATGACTAATTGATTCATTGAGAAAAGAATTGTCAGATTAATCAATAACAAAAATAGTTGTTAGTTGCCGTCATACTGTATTATGCTACCTCACTGTGGTGTTGTAATATCCTTTCATCAAATGCTGCTCCTAGTTTGTCTGGTCCAGTTCAACCAATGCAATATTTGTTGCACCAAAGGTAAAGGGATGCCTCCCTGTCATATCATACATCATCTTATCCCATTACCCAGAGTTTTTACATAAAAGAAGTGACCTTTAGACTGCTTTTTCATGTAATTAGGCTAATTATTTTTACATTTGTAATTTTGTTAGATTACTGTGCTACAGGGAATATTTGCGTTTATTTGGGAAGTCATGGTTTTAAATGCAATTAGCAATCAGCTTGTGCTACACACAGGGTTTTATTGAACACTCACAGGTCTCAACTGTGTGAGAGAGAGTCTCTAGAAAAATGCTGTGCTAACCAAGACTGTGTTTTTATTTGTTTGTCTGATTTTTAGACCACCATGCCATCCGCCTGTGGCTCTCTGATTGATGACATTGAGGACATGGTGTCTTCTAGTGACCCAACTCCTCACGAGAGACAGTCTGCTAGAAAAAATATCATACCGAGGTCCAGGAAGAACAGAACAGAGCTGCTCAGCAATGAGGAACTCCATGCTGACAGGTATGTCGACTGTTTAATATGGTGGTACAGTAGTTGAGGTTGGAGTTTGTTGTGATCTGCACAATATGTTTTATGCTAGAGATGAAACAGCATGAAAGTTTCATATCACGATTACAGTGACCAATATGATCACAGTTATCAGTATAATCACGGTACTGTAAAAATGTGCCAAAAAAGATTAAATTGTATTGATATACACTGAAACTATTTCAACAAGTTTTATATTTAAAACTACAAATAAAATTGCCATTTTGTTTGCATAAATACCTTTTTGTAAACATATGAAAACCATCTAAATGTGCATTATCAAGATTTCATTTTATATAGGTAATGCAATGATCTCATGCACAATTACATAAAAACAAAAGTCTTCAGAAGACAGTGATAGTAACTGCGATAAGCCCAACAACTGACGTAAATACAGTGTCTGTAGGGCAGTGGTCGGCAATAGGCGGCGGCCCGCCAGCAATAATATCTGGCCAGAAAAGTAAATAAAAAAATAAATTGATAGCGGCTGATGCTGAAATAGATCTGTCATGACAGCTACACATCACTTCCTCTTAAGTGATTGTGCCTCTAAAATAAAAGCACGAGAACATCTTTTGCAGCAATGCTTCATGTCAAGTTTATTAATAAGTTTATTTAATAAGTTTAAAGCTTTTACTTTAAAGAGTTCTGAAGGACATTCAAAAGAGTCTCTAGCTTGCTTGACACACCTTTGACAAAGCCGTAAATGTGTGATTGGATTCCCTTGAGTTTTCTCAGGGGAATGAAAATAAGCGTCCATAGGTTTATGAATGCGGATCGAACGCCCACACACTGCCGCACATGCTTTATTGTGAGCATGTGAAAAGGTGTCCTTTTATTCCATTTGTTTAACAAGGGAGAAAAAAACATCTGCAGTAAGATAGAATCGATCTCACAACCTACCTAAACGTGAACATGATTTGGAATAATTTTTATTCGCCTTATTTGCCGACCTCTGCTGTAGGGTTTCTCCTGCTCTGACGCTTTCACTTTTACAACTAATTTGATAGCTGCTAGATTTAAAATGAACAACATATCCTAGTTGGTTGACTAAACTGTGTAACGTGTTATCATGTGCAGTGGACGAATAGTTTGCAGACACAACGCAAACAGCAGTAGAAAAACATGTAGTGTTTTTACAATAGCAGCTCACCCTGAGAGTTTCAGTTTACAAGCTATTAGCAAGTCAGATAGACATATCAAAGCTAAAAGTTAACCCTGCATTCACTATAAGATTCTTTTTTTTTTTTCAATCAAGTTTCCCTCAGCGCGCTCATGAAAACTAAAATATGACCAGACTTCAGAGTGACTGAAAAATGTCCGCCATGTTGTCACTGATCCAAACAAACCCACGTTGCATACTGTGCATGCGCACCTGCTTCTGGGAGACTGTCGCTAACTTTGGTTGATGCTGGACAGTGAGTTTATAATAGCACGCTAATCAAACCTGGTTATCATGGTAATTACAATTTGTACGGTAATAGTAACCGTTGGGCATTTTACCATGGTTTATTGTTAAACCGGTAATCATTTCATCCCTATTTTGTGCTGATGATGGGTTAGTAAGTTCTAAATTCCCAGTAAGTCGCTTAGTAGTTAAAGAACTAACAAATGATCAACCTTCCTGTGTTCAGATAACTGCTAGTTTTGTCTGTCTTAATTTCAAGCTTTTCAGTAAATGTATTATAAAGTATTATAATACACATGTGGGTGTATGTTGACTGTAATTTATTAATATTTCCTTATTAGCACTGAATAAAATGTGAAAATTCTCCGGTAGATAAAAAAGACATGATTTTCAGTTGTTGGTTTTGTTAGTTCAATCAAAGAAGTTTTAAGTAAAACATTGCAGAACTGCATTTTTATAACTGTGCCACGTGCAGCTTGTTGTACATAATGTTTTTGTTTGGAAAACAAGGACAGTAGCTGTGAAAACATGATTTACTGGTGCATTGTTCTGGTCTGTTTCGTGTTCACACAGACTTATTACCGATGAACCGACATACGTAAACATAAAGCCCTGTGGACTGGCGGGTAACATACATAGTCATCCTGCGTCATCAGGGCTACATGAATCTAGCCAGCAAGTCATGTAGCACTTTACTGTTCTTTGTTTAAATTAAACTTCTTTGGTGACACAAATGCCTCATGAAGAAATAATGTATTGAATGCCAATGAACCTCATATGATGAATAATGAACAGGTAAAAACAGGACAAAAAGAGGTGTCTGACATTAATATTACAGGGGCTATATTTTTCACTCACTTTTTATTGCATAACTGCTAAATTACACCATGTTGGACACAAGCTTAACACACCTCTGTTTTAACTCGGTTTCATTTTCTCATGTACCAGAGAAAATCTCCCATATCATGTTTACTATCCACTTGGCTTACTGCACACTACAAACAAACCATACCAGAGCCTGCTTTCCCACCAGGTTAGACATTAAAGGGCTGTCCCACTACACTTTTACACAATTAACAGAAGCTTCTTGGCTTTTGATAGAGGTTTTATCGCAGATTTTTGCAATAACATTAGGTTTTGATAATGATTTTATCATTTCCACACATCATATAACAAAAACATCAAATTTTTGTTCATTTTCAGTTTGATCCCTGGCACCCAAAAAATCTGGATGAAAACGTGGGGCTGCAGTCATAACAACTCCGATGGAGAGTACATGGCTGGACAGCTAGCTGCCAGCGGATACAAGATTACTGGTAAGATGTTGTTTTATTGTGGTGTTTTGTATTATGTCCATTGACTGCTGGTCAGTGATAACGTATCACAAACAACAATACAAATACAATGTTACTAGTAATAGATGCTTATAGAATAATACTAAAATAGAACCATTGTTAGACTAATGGCTTGAATATAAGAAAATGAATGAACATCTAAAATGATAAAACAGCGTTTTATAATAGTGTTATATCCTAGGGACCTGTAGAACTGAGGTCATTGTTATTGTTAGACACAAGGGGGCAGTGTTGCGTTGTAAGTAAGATGTAAGACTTGTTTGGCCCTGCATTGGGCTTTCCAAGGCTTGTGTATTGCCAATCAAATCTACAAATTGAATGTAATTTGTTAAAAATGGTTAATGTGAGGGTTTGGATCATGTTTGGAGTCTGTTTTTTCCTGCTAAAATGATTGGTAAAGTTTGAAAATCTGTGTGATCACTATTCACACCAATTTTGATTAGCTTTCTTGCTTTGTGATTAAGAAGTAACATACTGATGCATTTGCAGATATCTGATGGCTGATAATTTACAAGGCCATTCAATCAGACACTGATATTTTTAATTTCATTACAATACCAGTCTGCATCTAGTTTTCACCAGCAGGATTTACCCGATATATTGGAACGAAAGGAAGAGTGCAGCCAACTAGGTGCTGAAGTAAAAAATTAAAAATCCACTTGGCAACAGTTGCCGACTCACTCAAATAGTCTGCTCTTTATTTAAGAACAAAAAGCCTTTTGTATTGTTTTTATATATAGGCTGTACTTTAATCCATTCTGTAAAACCTGGTGAAGGCTCCAGAAAGAAACAAAATACTTGGTTAAATATAGAGCAAACTCTTCCTGTAAGTCAGTAAGTGTTGCACAGTTGTTTTTTTTAACATACAGGAAGATGAAAAAATGAATTGTTCAGTTCAAAATGTTATTATGTTGTGGTAATGTTATGTGATTATCTATCCAATATTATATATTCATAATTGTCTCTCTTAAGTGACCGACCTGTCCTTCTCTGCATGTAAGCTTTGCCACAGCAACTGCAGCGATAGTTTGCTAACCCACAACTAATGTTAGTTACATTAATTGCCTTGTCATTTACCATGGTGGATTTCTCCAGATTTGCATGCCTCACCTTTTAAGGCACAAAAAGGACTTGGCTAGGGATTGATTATGGTTTAGGGTCAAAAAAGTACTTTGTTAAGGTTAGGAGATCTTGGTTAGACTTCATTATCTGTAGTTTAAATGTTTATTTTTTTCCTGACAGAGTGAGAATCAGAATGTACCTCACAGTTGGCAGGTGTCAGATTACAGATTGGTAAACCAAACGTGACTACTTTCAATGCTTCCTTTCATGTTTACTTTTGCATGTATTTTGCATGGAGGCCAGACATATGATGGACTAGATTACCAGAGGTCTTTCATGAGGGATTAAGTGTGTGTGTGTGTGTGTGTGTGTGTGTGTGTGTTCTGGAACATTTGTATCAGCGAGTCAACACAGTAAATCAGTAATTTCCATTACTCTGTGTGTGCGCACAGGTGAGAAAGGCAGGCAGACACAGACAAAGCAAAGTGAGACAGAGAATGACTGTCTACATTATTTCAACGTGTGTGTAATGAATTGTCAGTTAAAAATAGTTCTGCCAGGTTATGTGTGGTTAGTTGTACAATACCTGCCTGCAATACAGTATGAGTGTTTGTATTGTATTTTCTGTATGCAGTAGTTTTCTGTGTGTGTGTTTGTGAGAGCATGAGAGAGAAAGAGGGGGACAGAGACAGACAGATGAAGAGAGAGTTAATATTAACGCCTCAGACATTTATCTCACCATGGGGTCTTCACAGCCTTAGGGGGACATTAATCACACACTTCAAAAATGCAGATGTACTCATTCACTCACAAACACACACACAAACCACAGTACAAGTATCTACGAAGGCTTGATATTTACTGTGCCTAATTGTCTAACCGTAGATCTATTTCAGCTTTGTAATTTAGTGCAACTGTGGCAGTTGACTTTCAGGAAGTGAGTGTGGGTTTTTAGAGTTATTTTCTATTCCCATGTTGATTTCTGTAAGGGGAATATCTGCCTGTCTTAGAATCTAATTACAGCACATAGCTTCTCCGGTTGTCCACAGCAGATATTCACATTTCAAGATGGTGTAATGTAATACACTCTAAGGTAATAAGGTTAAAACTTGCTGTTATGGATATTGGGTTTTTCTAATCTCTGGATTAGGTTTGTTTCTGTCTTCCTCTCTCTTCCTGAAAGCAGGACCATGCAGTGACCATACAGGCAGGCTGGTTTCAAAAAGTGTTAAATGTAAATGTTAAAGCTGTTTATTTCATTGGATTTCAGCTCCGTAGAAGTGCTCCCAAATAGTGGTGTGTGTGTATATATATCTGTGCTCATAAAATATTTCACTTCTGTCACTATACAATACATTATGAAATAAAACACATTTGTGTATTCTGTTTGGGCATGCCATCTTTGATAGTCGTCATTGTTCAAGATTAGAAACATCACTCGTGCGGATCCCTATGAGAAAGACACTTTACACTAAAACAGAATAAAGGTGATGTAGGGTCAAAAGACAATGTGTCAGTTGGACTAGTTCTGTTTTAATGGCTTTCAGGCGCCTTTACATATCATTTGCGTGACTACATGCATTTGCAAGAGGTTGTGATCATGTCGTGTTTTCAATTGACATTGGTAATTGTGTACCTGCTTGTACTTGTAATTGTGTGTGTGTGTGTGTGTATGTTGACCTTACTGACACTGGTGACCTTACTGACACTGGAATGGTTGTTAACCTCATTCTTTCAGCTGTAGCGGCTGTGGTTGAAAGGTTGGACCTGCACCACTGCTTGAGTTCCCAACATTTACTGAAAGCTCACCTACATTACCTGCACCCAGATAGCAGAAGGTGCGGTGGTATGTGACCAGTCTCTATAATATAAGTAAGAAATGCATCCTAAAGTTATAATAAACAAATTCATATTCAACTTAACTTGAATCCTAAAATAAATCTTAAAAGTACAACAAGTACAAGGCTTTAGTCAGTCTCTGTTGTAGGATGATATCAGAATATAAAAGCATCTCCGCAGCAGCCAGTAATACAGTGTGCGGGATCTTCTACAATTTGTGATGCCACAAGAGAACTGATTGGTCAATAGGCGGTGCTGGTGGTTGTCTTATCTCGAACATAATCTGCTCCAGAGCAGGTTAGCCATTCAAAATGCGTTACTATGGCGATGTATCCTGGTAGAGAACCATTGTGTAGGACTGAAACCCCAGAGTAAAGCCTTGTGCAGACTACACAACTTTCAGCGTCGGCCTATGAGAGTATTGAAGTTGTTGTGGCGTTCACACTACGTGACTGTTCTGTGACAGGGGGTCACACACTACATGAGCTGACCGCGGCTGTGGCACCCGACGCTGGTCTCCAAACCATGTTTTGTGCTAGATATCTGGCAGATGTCGGCGATGTGTCAGAAATGCGTCGGGGAGCCGTTTAGATGTGTCGTTGAGTAGTTCACACATAACAACTGCCGACCGCTGATCAACCGCTGATTTACTCCCAACCACAGATGGTCGCTGAGCGGCAAGTAGGCCTAGAAATTGTGTAGTGTGAACTAGGCTTTAAGTCAGTGAAGTGCCTTTACAAGCAGGCAGATTTTATTAGTAGAGTGTGTGTCTTTTTGTGTATCTGTGTGTCCTCCAGGTGTAACAGCTTAGCAAAAGAGCAGAACTGTTATTTACCACTCCAACTAATGTTTTCACTTCACTATGTAGCTCGGAGATGCCTTGATCCTTCACAGATGAAGCTTCAGAACCCCCTCTTTCTCAATTAAACTCTGTGGGGCTTTGTTGGCATGGGAAACATGGACATTTAAATTACCAAACTAAATTGTGCAATAAAAATATGTACATTAACAGAAGATTCTCACTCACTCACTCACT
This sequence comes from Micropterus dolomieu, assembly GCF_021292245.1. Classification (NCBI taxonomy): domain Eukaryota; kingdom Metazoa; phylum Chordata; class Actinopteri; order Centrarchiformes; family Centrarchidae; genus Micropterus; species Micropterus dolomieu. The sequence goes on from NC_060152.1 coordinate 21,290,458, forward strand.
CACTCACTCACTCACTCACTCACTCACTCACTCACTCACTCACTCACACACACACACACACACACACACACACACACACACACACACACACACACACACACACAGAATATGTAAATGTGTGTGACTCCCCTCTCAACAAAGTACCTTAAAGGTCACTTTCTCACTGCTAAAATTAAAGGATTAGTTTGGATGTGTGCTTCCTCTTGTCTTTCCTCCAGCATCACTGTTTTTGTTTTTATTTCTACCTCCACCTCTCCGTCTTTGGGTGTTAGTGTCTTCGCACATTGTTTTTCACAGTGCAATTGTTGGAAGGAGAATTTGCCTGTCATGGGCAGAATCAGGAGAGATTGCACTCAGGACAGGCGGTGGTTATTTTGAATGGTATAGTATGGAATTCAGTTGCAGTTGTCTAGAATGGCATGAAATTGTTGGGTGTGGATTGGAGAGAGCGGAATAGTCTGGAATGACAAGGACTGAATTGGCCTCCTGAAGGATGTAGTGTGTAGTCTTTGGCCAGATTGACCATGAGGACTCGGAATGTTATGTCTTTCTTCAAAAACAGTTAAAAATAACGATATCATGTGAATATCAGACAGATACCTCCGTAGGATCAGTTGTTCTTAACCTCTGTGTGGATTTGCAGAGTTTAATGAAAGAGTTTGGACAAAGACAGAGCTTCCACTGCTCTGAAAATATGACATCACCCTTTCTCCATCCCTCCCTCTCAGCCTTCCTGCCTCAGTCTCTCTAACTCTTTCTTTCTTAAACTATGACATCACCTGGTGTGAGACGTAGTAGCAACTTTTACGTTGGCCTCTTGGTGGCAGCCTTGGCTCATGGGAAGTGCTTTTATTAAAAGACTGCATCTCTGCAATATCAGGATGAGGTCATCCTTCTGAAAAACACTCTGTATTCTCATTCATGGTTTAAAAGTTGTAAATTTAAGTCCTTGAAGGCTACGCATGATCTTTTATCAGTAATGTTAAAGCTAGCTCTTTGTTAGTATAATGTAATTACAAAAGACATCATGTAGATGTTTACATAACAAGAGCCTTATTGATTACGATTTAATGTAAAGTAGCTGTAGAATGTTTGGTTGAGAGAGTCCTCTCTGTCATTTGTAGAGTTTGCAATGTACATGCAGTATTTAAAAATCCAATGTTTTAACTCATGGTGCTGGCCAGTTGATAAATAAGCAGCCAGTTAATATGTTCAGTCATAAAATATATACAATATTTAGTAATTTTGAACAATCTGAAGATAAATGTCTCTCCTTTCTCTCTTTTAGTTTTACATCAATGAAAAAACAACCTTTGCCACTTCTCCTCTCTGCTTTCATTGTCTCCACACTTGTTATACTGCCTGTACTTGTTCAGCCTGGCTCGTTCTGAGTTGCTTTTCTTCTGCACAACCAAAGAGGGCACTGTTTACCCATGATACTGCACTGATACACATGAACCACATTTGAGCAGCAGAGCAATGTGCCAAATAGTGACTTCATAGAAAGGGGAGTGCATGCATGGACGCACACAATGCACATACGCATGCACACACTTGGAAAGTCACACCAGGATATTTGGATTGTTTTTGGCTGTCCTCCTCTCCTTCCCTCCCAGTCTCCTCTCCCTGCCAGCCTGGCCACATACACATCACTTCAGTTACGATTTTACATACCGGTTAGGCAAAATTACTTCCTGGTACACAATGTCAGCCAAATCAGTTCCTGGTTTGGACACAGACGGTTGGAGGATATGAACTTCAGTGAGAGGGTGTGAGCTGTTTTGATGAAATGAAATGAGGACTTACTTGATTGATCAGCAGGTATTACAGGTGTTGCATTGGTCACATACGGTGTAATTTCCCTGTGCCTTTTAGACAAGCACTTAATGCTGCTTCCATATTAAATGTCAGGAAGAAAACATGGCATAATTGTAAAAATTAATATTTGCATTCATTGTTCTTGCATAAATGGTATGTCACATTTGCAATCAATGAATATTCCTAAATTTTCCAATTATATACATTTTCCAGGATATTTCAAATTGACAGTATTTGGAATTTTTGCTCAAAACATTGTCGGACCAGTCTGATTCAGCTCATACTGCATTTGTTCTCCAAGCGCTTCTGCTGCTCTGTGTGATTGTATTACATCACTGTAGAGTATTCTCACTCTGAGTGTGTGTGTGTGTGTACCTCGCATACATGCCGTCTCATTCATAAAACGGAGTGTGTGAGGATCTTCTGATTGGATGACTGTGTGCTACGCAACCTTACACGCCGCATTATTATATCCAATGAAAACGTACAATGTTCTCTTTGACTCCGCCTCTCACATACACACAGACGCGCACACACACACACACACAGACGAGTTAGCGCGCACACACACACACACACACACACACAGTTGCAGACGTGGTGGGAATTGATATTGTGCAGGGAAAGTGTGTGAGAGACAGTTCAACAGCCGTCATTCTGCAAGATTAGACATATCACCTGGTGTGCGTACGTGTGTGAGAAACATGGATGCTCGCCTTTCTACTATCTTGCGACTGTGTGTGAACAACAGTCCCACTTTGCTGATGGAAAAGGGTTGGAAAAGAGTGAAGGGGAAAACGGTGTAAGAGAAGACGTGGTTAAGAGTCAGCGGGGTAGGGAGGAGGGTGCTGGGATGAAGGGTACAGCAGACAGAGACAGATCCACTTGAAGCCAAAATCAGCTGAAGCAAAGGTCGGAAAAAGGCAGGCGAACAGGGAGGACGATACATTGCCAGGGAAAACAAAATAGACTCTGGCAATACTGCAGAAACGGGAAATAGAGAGATGGATTGATGGAGGAATAATGTAGAGGAGAAGGGCGCTGAAAGGTAAAGGAGACAGGAGAGACATAAGAAAAGAGAAAATCAGTGCATTGCAGAAGGAGGTTAAGGGAATGGGAAATGGTAGTTGGCAGCAATGGATAGAAATCAAGTGACATAGTTGTGAGACACTTGAATTGAATAAATATATAAAATACCCTCAAGTTCAGAGCAAACATTTGACTGGTAGACAGGCAGTTAATATGTAAATATGGATATGTAAATATTAGTATGGCGACATGAGCATTCAACAACTTTGAATATTAAAGTTGTAATTTGGCAAAACGGGCATAGCCGTTTGTATGGCGATTATGCAGATTATGTTCACACAAAACATAAGAACTACTTAATGACATTTGTGCTTTACTATCTTAATTATTTTACTTTATCAGAATAGTTCAGTAGTTGTATATATGTATGTATGTCTGGCTTTAACAGAGCAATACTGTTAAAATGATAATGGGACCGCCCTCTTCCATCTCTGTAAAACACACAAAGTTTGCAAGGCTTTGAATTTGTCTGAAGCCCTACAAATGGACCCACAAGTCTAGGCAGTCAAGTGTAACCATTTAGAGGCCAGGAGATTAGAGTGATCCCAACGTGTGAGAGAGAGAGAGAGAGAGAGAGAGAGAGAGAGAGAGAGTGTTTCGGTGATCCTACAAGGTGACCCACGTGTAGGCAGCACCCAGTAACCATTTAGAGGCCACAGGATTAGGGACCTCAGCCATTCCTGCATTAAGATTCCCTTTAGGGAACTATGGATGAAGGAGAAGAAGGATATGAGATAGCTTGAGGTAAAGAGGGATCACTGCTCAATCTAATCCAATGATTACCCTGAGGAAAAGAATTTTGACAGCAGCTCAAACTGATGGGATGAGAACAACCATTGCAGCAAGAAAACCAAATATATCAGTCTTAGTATATACTGCTGTCATCATTTTTGGGGTCTTTTAGACTGACAGCCACATTACTAATTAAGTCATAGGTAAATAAGTAAATAGTGGATGGTAAAACAACATGACGTGTGTCTGTTGTTTAAATGCAGAAACATGCCCACAACAAATATGCCCACCGGCGATAATAAGGGACTGCAGGAGAGAAATAAGGATTATTCTTCCCTGTCACTCATTTCTCCAAGGAAAGAAGGATCTCCCTTATTGCACTTCCCACATGTGTGGTTTAGGAGCAAACAAAGAGAATTACAGTTGGCTGAGAGACCAATCCTTGCTCCCTTGAGAAGAAATAAAAAACAGGACAAATTGATTCCCCAAAGGGTAGTGATATCTCACCTGTTTTTCCAACCAGAAAGAAGCAGGAAAAGGTAGGAGAGGAAGAATAATGGAAGCAAGGATCACTGATCCAGCCTCTGTCCATGCATTTGTTCACCCACACATTAATTTCAGAAGAAAGCTAGAGATAAATGAAGGGAGAAGCTGCAAAGGAGTTCCCTTTGCTGCTACCCCCTAGAGGGCAGAAGCATGTTTCCTATTCCCAGCAGAAGTCCGCCAGCTAGTCAACCCCTTGTTATCCAAGGAATACCGCCCGCATTCCACAGGGAATGGGAATACCCTGAAGGGATATAATGGGAATATCATGGAGGGGATGTGAGTAATGGGATAAGGCAAGAGCCAGGGGAAAGGCTAGGGGGTGGAGGGGGTTGAGGCAGGGAGGGACTAGGAAACAAGGGGGGGGGGGGGGGGGGGGGGGGGGGGGGGGGGAGGTTGTCTGGAAAAGGGATGAAGGATGAAGCCAGGTTTTGCTGACATCCAAGGTGTTGAGCCTTAAATCAAAGCAGGGAGATGATGCTTTCTGACAGAAGAGGTGGTATTATGGCAAAAAAAGATCTCAGACGAAAACGTCCACACTGCATAGAAGATTGAGATGAGTCTTGCTTTCCCTCCTCTTCAACATGTTGTATCAGGTGGCATTTAACAAGGCATTTAACCCCCAGCATCTAAACTTGAGCTGCTTAGCGGGCAACACGATATGCCTGTGGATATGTTGGGCAGCTCCCAGTTGTGTGTATAAACCATCCTTCATTGCCCCTGTCTTGACTTTCATATCTATTATTATAAATACAAGTTTTATTGCCAGGTATGTATACACATACGAGGAATTTGACTCAGGATTGTACATTGCTCATGATGTGCTTACTTATACAATAATATAATAATAAAATAAAATCAGACACACTACAGAATAGACAACACTAATATACACACTATGATCAAAACAATATAGACATATTGACAAATAGTGCAGTGATCAGAGTGCAAAGGATGCAAGAGTAAACTATTCTCATTATGTACATGTTAAAGGTGGATATGATATACAGGTACACATACATGTACACAGTGTGATGGAACATAGTGCAAAGGATGCTGAAAAAAATAAATAAGACTTATGACCTGAGGTAGGTGTATTGGTATACAGCATATACAATATGACATAGTATGAACAGCACTGAAATAGAGAATGATGAATAAATAAATAATAAGTGGTAACCAGTAAACAGGTGGCTGATTAGAGACAGAGTTACTGGGTTATTGCACAGGAATTGTTCCTGACACTGTGAGTCAGAAATCAGCTGTTCATCGGAGTGATGGCTTGTGGGAAGAAACTGTTCCTGAGTCTGTTGGTTTTGGCATACAGTGCTCTGTAGCGCCTATCAGAGGGGAGGAGCTGGAACAGGTTGTGTCCGGGGTGAGATGGATCTGCAGTGATGTTTCCTGCCCGTTTCCTGACTCTGGAAATGTATAAGTCCTGAATGGAGGGCAGGTTGGCACCGATGATTTTTTCTGCAGTCCTGACTGTCCGTTGTAGTCTGTCCTTGTCCTTTTTGGTGGCAGATCCAAACCAGACAGTGATGGAGGTGCAGAGAACAGACTGGATGATGGCTGTGTAGAACTGGATCAGCAGCTCCTTAGGCAGGTTGAGCTTCCTGAGCTGACACAG
>NC_060152.1:21296369-21348590 GCF_021292245.1 Micropterus dolomieu
GGGAGGCAGAGTGGGGGGGCTCCTCCTGAAGTCCACGGTCATCTCCACAGTTTTGAGCGTGTTAAGCTCCAGGTTGTTCTGACCGCACCAGAGAGCCAGCTGATCAACTTCCCGTCTGTAGGCCGACTCATCACCGTCCCGGATGAGGCCGATGACCGTTGTGTCGTCAGCAAACTTCACGAGTTTGACAGATGGGTCTCTTGAGGTGCAGTCGTTGGTGTAGAGGGAGAAGAGCAGTGGGGAGAGCACACACCCCTGGGGGGCGCCAGTGCTGATATTCCGGGTGCTGGATGTGATGTTTCCCAGCCTCACCTGCTGACTCCTGTCAGTCAGGAAGTCTGTGATCCACTGACAGGTGGAGGCTGGCACAGTGAGCTGGGTGAGTTTGGTGCTGAGGATGTCCGGGATGATTGAACGCCAAGCTGAAGTCCACGAACAGGATCCTAGCATATGTCTCTGGAGAGTCGAGGTGTTGCAGGATGTGATGCAGACCCAAGTTGACAGCATCATCCACTGACCCGTTAGCCCTGTAGGTAAACTGCAGGGGGTCCAGCAGGGGGCCTGTAATGTCCTTCAGGTGGGCCAACACCAGTCTTTCAAAGCACTTCATGACTACAGAAGTCAGGGCAACAGGCCTATAGTCATTTAGTCCAGAGATGGAGGGTTTTTTTGGGACTCAGATGACTGTGGAGCATTTGAAGCAGGAGGGAACTTCACACAGCTCCAGTGATCTGTTGAAGATCTGAGTGAAGATGGGGGCCAGCTGGTCCGCACAGATTTTCAGGCACAATGGTGAGACACCGTCAGGTCCAGGAGCCTTCCTGATCTTCTGCCTTTGGAAGAGGTGGCTCACGTCCTCTTCACAGATCTTGAGTGCAGGTGAGAGGTCAGAGGGGGAAGGTTTGAAGATGGTGTTGGAGTGGGGGAGAGGACTCTGGGCTTTTTAAACCTACAGTAGAAACCATTCAGCTCATCTGCCAGTCGTTGAGTACCAGCAGTGTTGGGGGATGGTCTCTTGTAGTTTGTGAGTGTCCGTAGGCTTCTCAGCAACGACGCAGGGTCGTTGGCTACAAAGCTGTTATTTAGTTTTTCAGCATAGCACCTCTTTACAGCTTTGACCTCTTTAGTCATTGTGTTCCTGGCCTGGTTGTACAAGACTCTGTCCCCACTTCTGAAGGCCTCCTCCTTGGTCTGACGAAGCTGCCTGAGTTTCGCTGTGAACCAGGGTTTTTGGTTGTTGTATGTGCAGAAGGTTTTAGTCGGCACACACATGTCCTCACAAAAACTGATGTAAGATGTCACAGTGTCAGTTAGTTCGTCCAGGTCAGTGGCTGCAGCCTCAAAAACACTCCAGTCAGTGCAGTCAAAGCAGGCCTGTAACTCCAGCTTTGACTCGTTGGTCCATCTTTTCACAGTCTTTACAACAGGTTTAGCAGATTTCAGTTTTTGCCTGTGTGTCGGGATAAGATAAACCAGACAGTGATCAGAGAATCCCAAGGCTGCACGGGGAACATAGCGATAGGCGTCCTTTAATGTTGTGTAGCAGTGGTCCAGTGTGTTAGTGTCCCTGGTGGGACACTTAATATGCTGTCTGTATTTTGGAAGTTCATGACTGAGGTTTGCTTTGTTAAAGTCCCCGAGAACAATGAGCAGGGAGTCCGGATGTTTTTTCTCCACGTTAGTTATCTGGTCGGCCAGGTGTAGTAACGCCTCACTAATACAGGCCTGAGGTGGAATTTAAACAGCGACCAGAACAAATGAGGAAAACTCCCGCGGTGAATAAAACGGTTTAGTTTATAAATAATGTCTCCAAGTGAGGGCTGCATGATTTCTTCAACACTGTGACATCTGTGCACCAACTCGCTTATGTAAAACTAGTAGGAACGCAGAGGAACATTTCATTTTTATTTATCAATGCCGACCCGTCCTGTGACTGAAGGTGCCACAGACATGTCAAACTGCTGCTTTTATATGTTTGTGGTTCTTTTCGGTTCCTTTCTCTTTGCTTGAGTTCTTGTAAGAACTAGACTGCATAAGCCAGTATACTTACAAAAGCGAGTCGAGGCAAGTTGAGCTGGTACCAGCAATGGGAAAGCTCCACTAGACAGGCCGGGGAAGTAAGAAGGTATAAACAACATACTAATGTTTTGCTGCTTTTGGAATTTCCATGAGCTTTATTGACAATAAGAACAAAATAGAATATCACCAGTCTTATCCATTATTTGTTAGGTATGTGACACCATGGTGGAGAATCTGGCAAGTGGTCAATTTACTGCAAAACAACAACAAATCTTATTTCATCATCCCCTCTTCAACTTGTTCTCCAACCTAGAGCTATGAAGTTGCGTTGAGAGTTTCCGTGACGGATATAAGACAGGGCAAACAACGAGTTGATTAGGGTCACCACACGACAAATTGAGTTTTATTCACATAATAGGGCAATACAAACTGTCCTAATTTCAAAATGTCGATGTCTACACAATTACGCGTCTTCATTTGTTCAGTGAAGCGATGTCAGGAACTCGCTTAGCTTTCCTGTCTTGAAGGACAAACAGTGCAATATTGTGCCAGACTCCTTGACAGTATAGCTAAAAAGACCAAAGCAAGAGGATCTATATTCTTTGACATTTGACAACTCATTGCCGCTTTCACTGTTTTTGAATAATTAGCTTGTCTGTTATTTTACAAGCTGAAAGAGACTTTTTAGTCTTTCTCACTTTTAATTTGTCCTCTCCCTTTTGTTTTCCCTGTCATCTTGACTCAATAAGCAAAACAAATGTAATTTCGCTCATAAAGAGGAAATGAAAGCTTGAAAGACATTAGTAATTAACGTGGTATGCCAGACCCTTAGTGTGGGTGGAGAAAGTGTGTGGGTGACATATGGATAAAAAGCAAAGAAATCGAGACTTTGCCATTCAAGGACATGTAGTAAATGACTTTTCAAGGCCCTCTTTGAGGTTTTTCTCTCACCCTCCCTTCCCCGTGGCCCTTTTTGTGTTGTTTTGGAAGATAACCACTGCTTTCTGTCTGAGTTTCCAATGTTCAGCCATCAGTGCCATTACTCCGCTGACCACCCGCTGAAATGGAAAGCAGGGGTGACCTGTATTGGTGGGTGGGTGTGTGTGTGTGTGTGTGTGTGTGGAGGTTCATATGAGGCCACCTGCTGAAATGAAAGCACTGGCTACCTGCAAGTGAAGAGAGGAAAGTCTTAGCATGAGAGTTGTGTGTGTTGTATGAATTTCTGAGTTTTGTGAGGACCAGCCATAAATTTGAACAAAGGAAGAAGGACGGATTAGGAAGGTTAAGAATTCAGAGATCCTGACAAGTACTTTAATTCGAGACACTGTGTAAGCGTGCGCGTCTGACTTTTGTAATAAATTAATTCTGCACGTGTTTGTCTGATCTCTCCTTCATACATATAAATGAATCAGCTAGCTTTCCATGTGAGAGCACAGATATTAGATAAAGTGGATTTAAAAGCCATGGATGATTTGAGCGGTGAGTTTAATTTGAATCATCATCGGACAAAGTAACCTTGATCACCAGGCAGAAAAGATGACTTGACTGGAAGCATGGGCAGGACCTTGCTTGACCAGAGAATTATGAATGAATGTAAGTAAGTGTGTGTGGTCATCCACAGGTTACAGGCCTAATAGCTTGTCTGATGTCCTCTCTGCAAGGCAGGGCATAGACGAGTAATAATTCTTTTTTTTTGCTTGGGGGGGGGGGGGTCTGATGTGTGCATAGAAACTTTTAACCACTTTTTATCTAGTCAACAATTTCTCTTGTATTTTCTGACTCTTTTATTTGTGTGTTCTTTCTTTGAGACTCTCAATCTTATCCAACCATGCTCTCCTCTCATCATGTGGTTACATTAGCAGTATATACAGGGCAAAGTTAACACAGTCGGGAGGAAATGTTTAGCACGGGAAGAGATCGATAGCTGTGTATTGATTAAGCATCAAGTGTGGCCACAAGTAATTTCCTGGTCGTCTGTGTTGGAAAATGAATGTTTTTGGGAATTTTTTTTTTATTTTATTTTTTTGTAGTATTCAGACCAAGCCCCCAGGAGATGTTGGGTGGACTTCAGGCTATAATAAACTAATAGGTTCACCCAAAAGGAGAATGTTTTATTTTCATTGTAACTTTTAGTTTTTTAATCTGTGCTTCTGTTTCTGACTCTCATTTGCATTCCATACTCAGTGGCTGGATCAAGCACACAGATACAAGCACATACAGAAGTGTGTGAAGTTTATTGATAATCCGAGGCTTTCCACATGGCAGACAGATGGCTCTTCTAATCTTCCAGACAGACATTGCCTTTTGATATCTGATCTGATCTGGTGATTACTGTGTGTGTGTCCGTGTGTGGTTTCCAAGGATGAACTCAATATATCTGTCCTCAAAAGGCCCCTGCTGGTGTGTGTGTGTGTGTGTGGTGTGTGTGTGTGTACATGGTTCTTCAGCCTTTTGTTGTGTTTAACTTATTTTACAGTTGCGGTTTAAATGTGTCTATCCCTTACTGTGGTTGACAGTTGATCAGTGGTTGACCAGGACTTTTGACAAGCCTATATTTCTGAAGTTCAATTTGCCTGTATTTTTGGTTCCACATCTGTCAGGCTTTGTTATCCGGAGTTTATAAATGAAATAATATGAATATTTATTTGATCTTTTCTTTGATAGGATGCATTGGAAAGTGAAAAGGAGATAATGGGTGGCCTGGAAAATAGCTCAAGGAGTTATGATCAGTGAGTTTTCAGCCCTGCATGTATTTACCCCTACTTTAATCTTTTAAAGCAGATGAGCAATATTCATATCTGATTCTGTTCATTTAGATCACTATTAGGGGTGTGCGATTCTAGCTATCTACCTACCTACCTACCTACCTGACATCACAGGGATGAAAGCAAAAGCTGCAGCACACAGTGACAAGATGTCTGCCTCTCCTCTCTCTTCCAAACACTAGCTACCCTCCAGGTAGTCAATGGACATAAGGTTGTTAATGTGGTGTAGAGACAGTTAAAACTATGGATTGGATGAAAGATACTTTTGTTAGAGATAAATAACTCCCCACTCTGAAACTCTTGCTGCAGTCCATGTTGCTAAGCTGGTAAGGGGAACATATACAGCTGAACCATAGCTGTGTTTACCGGCTTTTCAGGGCCTGCCCTACTGTGCTTCTGATTGGCTAGTAGTCCTTAACTAGGAACTGCACATGTGCACCTCCCAACAAAGATGTAGGGCAAGATGCATCACTTCATAGCTAAAATGAAGCGTTCAGCGCACAGGGTGATAAGAGGAGCTACAGCAATGTGCAGTATGTCTAAAAATATGGTGTTTTTTGAAACTGAAACCATGTAAACGTATTCTGGTACAACCCCTAAATAAAATGATGAACCTGGAAATCAGCATAATATGACCACTTTAAAACTGAAGCATTCATGTAAAAACTATATAAAAACACTGAAATCACTTTACTATTACTGACATCAAACAGTACAAGTATGAGTAAACCGTTTCATCTGTTGCTTAGAAATCTAAACAGTTTACTGCACATGACCTGCGAATTACTTGCTGTGTACTTTTCTGATCTACACATCTTTTTTGTGCTTTATCAGAAAGATTTCTTCAAACTGACAAAAGTTCGTAAAAACACCAGAAAATCTACTTGTCAATCAAGTTTTGTTAATGTTACTTTTGTGGTAGTCACAGTCTCTGAGGTGGCATTAAAGTAAAAGTCACCACACCTATCACCGCCAATACATTTACTGTGGAGCACATGCAGGAAGCTTTGAATTATTTTCAACATGAGCTTTAAGCATCTGTATTAGCTTAATGCAGCAAATGAGTCAAGCAGAAGAGAAAACAACAGGGCTCCTGCTGTGACAATGCTGTGTGAGTGACTGCTGGGAAATAGTGATACATATACCAATATTAAATGCAAAAAGTTGGTCATGGTGCTAAAAATTCAGGTGTGGCGCAAGTGTTGAAGAAACACTTTGTCCAATTTATCAGGCTCTTGAAGTGCTAAAAACCTTTGCTATGTTAACGGCACACGTTGCCGGAATCTCATGGTGTTATGCATTGATACATTGCTGTCTGACTACCTGTCTCAGTGCATTGTAGTACGCTAGCAGCATGCTTGTCTCAGCTTGATTTAGCTTCTCTGACCTGATATCTGATTAAAGAGACTCTGTTGTGTGTAGGAGCTGGATTAGCATATAAAAAGACAGTGACAGGACATCAGATAATTCTGATGCCATCTGTTTTCAATGGAATCTGTTAGAGGGAGATGGTGTGTGTGTGTGTGTGTGTGTGTGTGTGTGTGAGTGCGTTTTTCTTTGCACACCCCCCACACCCCTGCTCTTTGTCATTGTCCTCGCTACTTGTTTTCAGGCCTGTTATTTGTATTTTCAGATTTCCTGCCTCTTGTCCTATTATTTTCATTTTTTTATTTTATTTTATTTGTGTCTCAGGGAAAAGCGGACTCATTAACAATAACTGTGAACAAAGGCATCAATTATTTACGATAGAAAACACTTTAAATTGTTCCATTTTTGTAATGATTTATTAATTGGGAGGCAAATTCTTTGGGATTTGGCTTCACGTCCGCCCCACCTAGCTAATGTATTCATGCACGGATGCATAGAGGCGCACACATGCAAGCAAGCAATGTATGCGTGTAAAAACAGATGCGCACACACAAATGCCGTAGGCAGCTTTGTGCTATTAAAACCCTTCTAACAGTTTCACAGGATTATCTATTGAGATGATTGATGCCATTTCTCATACATCAGATTTTAATAAATACTTGTTCAAATAAAAAGCTGGCTTGGAAACAGCGAGATTGAGAATATGCATTTTTAATGATACATGGCAGTGTGGAAATACGATTTTACTCTCACAGGAGAGTGACATGTTTTGTTCGACTGGTCTGTTTGACACTGATTGCTGTAAAACTTTATTTGTGTAGCACTTTCCAATAAAAGTTATTAATATCATTAAAAAAGAAAAGTGAGAGGGTATGGATAACGTTATTTCCGTATAACTGGTAAAATCAAAAATAATCTAAAAGTTGTAGTTAAATTAATTTTAAGAACAATTTCTTATTTACAATGGCGGCTTGACTTTTTCAGGTGTTTTAGCCTTTAATTTTGTCCTCAGTTGGAGTTTCCTTGTTTATTTCTAGCACGTTTTAATTAATGTGAGATTTTTTTCGCTTGGTTCCTCCATAACTAAAGTCATAAGATCCTTCCTTATTCCTCTGTGTCTCTGAATACATCCTTTCTTAACAGGTGTTGCATTCATGGTTCTCACAAAAGATATGCAGTGTTAGGCTAAACAAATTGCAGAAGCTCAAACGGACCACCCTAATTGATTGATGTGTATGTAAATGCATTCAGAGGCTGTAAGCTAGACTAGCAATTTATACTAGTGAACATGCATGTAAGATGTTTATGTCTACATACTTTCAGCAGGACAGCCTCTAATCACTATTCTACCTGCCAACATCCACATTCCTTTCACTGCTCGGTGCTAACCACATCAGCAACATGGTGTGTGCGTGTGCTGGAGGCCAGAAGCTGCGATTAAGAGCTTTGCAGTGTTCATTTGAATGCGGTGGCATTGCAGGTAGAGAGATCGGGTAATGTGTTCAGTGAAACACTGGGTTTCAATTAAGGGCATTATAGTGATTATTTCTAATATGGTGGAACGTCAGGTGGAGATGTAACTGTGTGTGTGTGTGCTAGATTAGCAAACTCATTGTGAATGTGTCTGTACTTATCAAATTTGACCCCTCATCCCAATGTCTGTTTTTTTTCCCTACATTTTTTAACACTTTTTTTTAAGACTCTCCTATATGCGTCTCTGTCTTTGCCGTGATGAATCTTTCTGTTTGTTTCAAAGTTGTCACCTCCTTTCATCTTTCTCTTTGGTATCTTCACCGGCCTCTTTTTGGACTCGTGCAACCTTTCTTTTTATTTTACTTGTCTCACTTCCCACATTCTTTCACTCTCAGTCTTTGTCTTACTCCCTCTGCTTTCGTCTCCACGCTGATCCTCTAATCTGCAGCCAGCAGTAGCTGGGGTTTACTTTTGAAATTACATGCCATGCCTCCCATTCTCCTTGTCTTCATCCTCTCATCTAATGTCTTGTACATCTTTCCTTCTGTCTTCCTTTCCTCTTGTGTACCCACTCTACCCTTTCTTCTATGTGTGATAGTTGGAGAGTGAATATAAAGGTATGAGAGTCTGGGGATGGCAACATAAGCTGGCTTCAAACCCACATCATAAGGACATGTTATGTGCCCCTGCTTACTAAGCCATCAGGAACCCCCCCCAGATGGGCTCTGTATCAGAAAAATAAAAGCTCTCTGCATCTGGGCTATTTGCATACAATTTGCATATGAACCCCAACTGGCTGTTTTTGGAATGCCAAGAGGCTAAATTCAGTATTTATTACTCGGGCCCATAACTAGTTTTCACTTTTCTATGGCATTTGCATCTGATTTGCATGTCCCACAGCTTGGATGTGGGAATAAGGGGCCAGATGACCTAAATTGTTTCAATTCCACCCAGAAATAAAAAAGCACAGGAAGGTCTAATTATTACTATTAATCGAATTAGGGCACTTTATGTGGAGCGTAAATATGCAAAGGGGTTATTAGCTGCAATAGCAAGCTGAGGTAACTTGCTCTTAATGCAAACTGCTTTAGCATGGAGATAATAAAATTGTGTGTGTGCGCTCTTGTGTGTGTATGTCTGTGGTTGCGTATCTTGAGGTTGAGCAGTTGGCTAGATTTCCCACATTGCATCATCACTTCCTCTCCCAGTAGTATTGATCAAAAGGGTCCTTTCTGTTTTCTACGTTCTCTATTTCAGTACAAAAACAACTGTTCTGTGTTGAGCTCCTGAAAGATATCCATTTAAACTTTGCAGACCTAATTAGATAGACTCATAGATGCTAATCACATTGCATTGGGCTATTAACAGTTCACAAGGAATTGGAAAGAATAACTATGCTGACTTATTGCACACTTCACTGATCTCATCAGTACTTGCTGTACATCTGAGACTTACATACTTATCTTCCCTTCAAACACGTAGGTTGGTGCTCTTCACTGCACCAAAACTGGTCTTCTTTCCTTCAGTTGATAAACAAACTGTCCAGACTGATAATGAACAGGGTGCCCACAGTGAAGGGGATTTAAGAGAAGCTTAAGCCCGTTTTATACATGCACCCTTTTGTGTTAACCTGATGGCTGTTCAACATATCAGTCTCGTGTCTGAATGAGCACTTAGATGATCTTAGTAGGTCGGAGCTAGTAACATTTGTGCATCGCTTTCAGCATGGCACAAGTCTGAATGGAATGCCATTGGATTAACATAAAAGAAAAGAAGAAAAACATGCAGAGAGAGATTAAATGCACGTCTTGTACCACCTAAGATTGTTGTAATACATTTATTTTGTCAGTCATCCTCTAATGCACAAAATCAGTTTATATAAACTAGGAAACACTGTTAAAGCCTCTTTTAAGGTGTTTTAAGGAGATTGATCGATCAGATTAGGGCTGCAGCTAACGATCTGCTGTTTAGTGACGGAGCAGCTATCACGCCAGCACTGCAACACCCCGGGACAAACTGACACTGTATACAAAGAAAGGAATAACGTCATGCATTTCATTTGCCGAATTTACAAGAGGGGATCAATAATAACGGTTTTGTAGTAGACAACGTTTCACAACAAATATAGTTTTCCCTAACTCAACAACTCACGTACAGACAGGAGAACTGTTTTCTCTTCTTTAGAAAGTGTGAAATTGTCCAGTGTTGTCTAATCTTGTGCACTCGGCAGCAACACGTTCTCCAGCTGGGAAGGATGCCATGAGCGATACATTGTTTATGATTGTAAAGTCAGGGATGAGAACGAGGCCGTTGTGTATCTATGTGCTACTCATAGCACCATTACTGTAACAATCAATCAAATTGACCAGCTGTATAGAAAACGTTTCAGCTCATAACGTGAAATAACACGGCTTTAACATGAAGCTATCTCGCTAACTAGCTTACCGAGACGAGTCTCCATCATCCACAGAGACACGACGTTACGCGCCTCCTCTTCAGATGCTCTGGTGTTTCCAGGAGAGCTCAGCTTTGCTGCAGTTCACGACCTTTTTGGCTGAGTGAAGAGTGAAATGCTTCGTTGGCAACGAATTTAATAATGGATTTTTGACGACAACGTCGATTAGTTGTTGCACCCCTAGATCAGATCAGTGTATAAAAATGATTTTCCCCTTACAAAACCCCTCTTACAATCATAATCTGAACAACAGTCTCCATGCATTTTCAATGTTCATCATTCATGCCAGTGGCGTGGATGAATAAATACCCAAATTAACGTCCTCTTGTTCAATGCTTGAATATTATAAAACAAGCAGAATTCGATATCAATAAGAGCAAATGATTAAATTGGCATGAAATGATAAATGGAACTATCTGAACTTTCACTGTTAGAAGCAGTGGTGCGCGTCCCTCACGCTGATGATGGTCATAGGTGTGGGCTTCAGCTGAGTTAGCTAAGTTTTAAAATCCATCGGTAATGCAGCCAATGAGATAACAGACATCACTCTTCTCCCTCGCTGTCATGACATTTTCGACTAACTGCTGTTCTGTTTCTTTCTGTCTCTCTGGTTCCCGCTCACCCTCACGCACCAGGTGACAAATATTGCAGCTTATTCTGTAAAAGTGCGGTCATCATCATAAAGTCACCCATATATATATATATATATATATATATATATATATATATATATATAACTGAATAAAAATGCAATTTCTTTAATAGATAGATGAAACCAACAATGGTTACACAGAAGTATTTTAAATACATACAAAATTGTTTGTTTGTTCTTTTAGGGACCTCCATATGGGACAGTTTTATTTGCTGACTCATGACTGAACATAACTGAACATAAAGCCTGAAAATAGGAGCATTGGGCGAGCATTAAATATGAACAATTAGGCTATTCTTTCTCTAATCGGGATCATTGACTTGTATAAGTGTATATTGAGATCCTTGAAAACACCTCCAAGCACCCTGAGGTGCGTCAGCTTACAACACTGAGTCCAACTGTCTTTGTCCCACGTGGCTATGACAAATTAGCTGACAGATCATTTTTGAAGATTATTGTGTGTCCTATATCTGTGAAACATGATAACCTTGATCCAGGCTAGTTCAGTGAGCAGCATTTCCCAAAAACAACAAACCATTAGTGCTTCTTTAGTATTGCCTCTTTGTAGACCACAGCTCTGCCCCGCCCTTCCACCTTCACTTTTATTAAGGTTAAAGCTCCAGCTGCCACAGATCACATTCAATTGTGTTAATTTATTCCCAGGACAGGTGAGCTTTTACATACAGGTGGCTTCTACTTTTTCCTTTACCTTTCTGCCTCTCTTTTTCTTTGTCTTTCTTCCAGGTGACAGGCGAGATAAACAGAATACACACACACACACACACACACACACACACACACACACACACACACACACACACACACACACACACACACACACACACACACACACACGTTTCTGCATCCCTCACGGTCTGCTAACACAATGGTTTGTGTACACAACAAATTGATGCGTGTTCTTCCTGTGGCCTATTTTTTTTAAAACTTAAAATTCAACATGTACACACATCCTCTCATACACAGATGGAGCACACACCTCATTAAATATAAACTGCCATCTCCTAGGGCAAACATCAAATATAATCACATTTGTAATGTCAGAGAAATAGTGCGTCAATATTTGCCTAGATTGTTACTGTTGTGAAATAGGGAACTGACTGTGGTTACTTTAGTGCGCATGATTTTGACAGTTGGCTTTGAGGCACAGAAATATGCACTCTTTCTCACACCCAGTCTTACACACAGACAAACACTTTTCCACTTTCATATTGATATTTCTGTAAAGAGAAATTATTTTCAGTGAGCCTGTATCTTAGTCGTAAGTGTTATATAGTTAAATGATTGTGTGATGTACCCAAGATCTGGGCCAATTAGAAATGACAAGGAATCAATAAATTGAGCCAAAGTAGGGCGGTACGATATATCGTTTCAGCATCGACATCACATGCGCACACCGCATAGTCAAGAGTTGCATGGTTGCAATGTCAAGTAAGGCAAATTGACTCAAACATGTCATGCTACTCGCAAGGTTCTCATTTTTCATGACTAATCTGCAAGAAAAGTCATATATTACACAAGTTAGTCAAATATAAGGGTTTTAGGATACGCAGAGTTCGATCAGTTCCCATCAGAACAACCAAAGCAGGCCCACCAGTCACATACCACATCCTGAAAATAAGTGCTGCCTAATTTGTTTGTTGGATAAAGTGGTACATAAAGAAGTGCGCCTTTTTCACCAGAGCACACAGCGAACTGATTGCTGTGCACGGAGTCTGCCTGTAACATGCATAGGTTTTGGCTGCTGTCACAGATATTGTCTGCTGGATGCCAGAGGCAGGTGTCTAGTTACACTTTTTAACGCACTGCCTACCACTACCTGTGTGTGACGGCTATCTGACTGAACTGCTGCGGCTCGAGGTCGTGTTGCATTTTCAATTTGTGAGAAAGTTTGTTGCTTTGCGTCTATGACACACTGTGTTCTTGTTCTGATTTATTTACTTTATTATTTATAAAGATTAAACATGGCAGTTAAGTTTAGTCTTCTTGTAACCACTAATAAAATAAAACAATTTGTACTGAACCCCCCCACCCACTAACATTGAACCCTGTATTCCCTTGTGAATAGGATATATTTGTACATACAGTTTATAGAAGATACAAACATGGCATAACACAAACACCTGTACAACCAAATACAATTCACATTGTATGTAAGTTGTAGAGTGTAAGTGTATTTCAAGCCTCATAAAGGAATAATTTATTAGAGAGCCAGTGTTTTGGAATGCATTGCTGTTGTTGTGCAGGTGTGTGTATGTTTATGGTATTTATTCTTTGAAGAGTACAGAGACTTAACACACCTTGCCACATAGTATGATGTTAATCCTGTTTATGAGGATAATTGCGTGCACCACAGTTCTTATCCTTGGATAATCTTCTCTTACCACTAATTTTGCTCTCTTAATACTTGATAATCAATTTATTAGTAAACAATTCAAGTGTGGTATGTTGTAGCAAAATACAAATGCCATAAAAGAGGTGTTGCTGCTGGTCAGAGAGGAAGATGTATGGCATTGTACTATAATAAAAATAGTTTTCTTTGTATTTATTCTCTACAGATGAGTTCTGAGCTCGTTCCACAGAAGCCTGGATCAGGCTTAACACTATATTAGAACAGAAGAGCTAAACTGAATGAAAAGCTTAAAGTGGGTCTGTGACTGTGAATGTGTCACTTTTTTTATTCCATTTATTCAATTCATCAACAGAAATGATCTCCGGGCACTTTTCATATAGAACAGGTCTAAACCATACTCTTCATAATATTATTTACATAGACCCAACGATTCCTGTGTGGCAGGAAAAACTTCCTTTTAACCTCGAGCAGAACCAGGATCTGCATGCGCGGTTGGCTTTTAGCTTGTCAGTTCTGACTTTACTCTATCCTTAACCTTACGAAATGCTAACTGCATATATGGACAGTCAAATCGGGTTGATAATGAGAAGGCAATTACACTGGCCTCCATCTAGAAAGTGAAAGAGTTGGCCATATTTCACTCTGAGGTGTGTGGTAAAGGTGAAATCATTGGTATATTACTCTGTCAGTCAGTAACCTTCCAGGCCCTTCTTTCTCCCAGACACACTGACTTTTGTGCCCTTGACTCTAATAATCCCTCTCTTGCTGTGTGAAATATCTTTTCATGCCTGCACTGATGATCATAATGGTTTTCTGTCTGAGCTGCAGACTAGTGATTGGCCCCAATTACTGCATGAACCCGAGGCTTCAAATCATCCTATCTATGCAAGGTGAGACGTGTAATGGCAAAAATCTATTTAGGCCTGGTTTCCATCCGCTGCCTATATGCACCTCAATAAATCACACTTAATGCTCATTTAAAATCGCAGGGAATCCACTGCCAGATGTTTATCATTACTTTTCTCTGTTGTACATTTTTCCCCATATACACCCCATATGTGTGCCCTACAAGCCCCCTTATCTCCTTTGCAGTGATTGCTCAAAATGTATTTATTTCTCCAGTCCACACGCTAACCTCCTACATCTCCTACCCCCTTTAATTACAGAACTGCCACCGCTCCCTGGTTTTAACAAAATATCGACCGCTCTAGTATATTAATGTTGCCTGAATGTTGCTTATTATAGGCAGACATGTAATTGGCTGTTTGTTTTGTCACTTCAATAGTTGTTTCCCCTGTTTTGCCAGTTCAGTTCGTGGTTCCACTATTTTTAGTCTAAGAGAGGGACCCTTGTCTGGACCCAGGTGCAGCCACTGTGTCTTTATGATCAGGTGTAAGGGAGACAGATTGACTCCAGCCTCCTGCCCTGTAAAAGCAAACTTCTGCCATCCAAATTAGCAGTTGGCTTGCTTCACAGCATTCATCATTCCTGCTCCACTTTCAGTTGAGCGTGCAAGCTATTTTTCACTGAGATCCCCCCACTTATTCTTGTAATGCAAGGTCCCTCCTTTGCTCACGCTCGTTATTTTGTTCTCTTTCTTCATACTCAGCCTCTGCCTCCAACTTTCTACCTCTTTGTCTAGATCTCTTCTGTCCTGAGAGTCTTTAGTGTTTATTTTTTCACTATCCCACCTCCATCTCTCTCAATTTTTTCTTTTGACCCCCCCCCCCAACCTTCCATCCATTTATCTTCTGTCTCCGTCAGGCCGGCTCTCCATCTTCACCAGCAATAGACTCAGAGTTTAGGACAGGAGAGAAATCCCAAGTGAATAGATGTTCCTAAGATGTTGTCAAACTGTTGGCGTAGAGTGCTGTGGCGGGGCCCCTGCTGTGCCTAACTTGGCATACGCTCCCTGCTTCTTACTACACACTGACACACAGCAACACACTCACACACACACTGCCAAATCTGTCTCTGAGAAGAGACAGTAGATTATGCAGATGCTACAAGAACCATTGCTGTGAATTTCTGCCACTTAACTAAGTTGATACATGGGAAAGATGCCGTCAAGGCCCCCAGTGAGTCTGAGAGGACTGCAGTCTGGTACATTTGGTGAGTGTGAGAGAGAATACAGTATCACAGGGTCTGTAAAAAGTGACAGCTTAGATGATGTCCATACTTATGCGGATGCATTTGATAATGCATCCCTTTCTCTCTCTATTTTCGGCTTATATCAGTATTAAGTAGCCATTTTTCATTCCTGACAATTAAGCTTTTTGAACAGACTGTCCAGAGTTGACAAATTTGAATACACTGCAATGTAAAGAAGCCTTTACTTTCTGTCATTTGTAACTCTTTGTGATCACTAATTTCATATGCCAGCGTTACCAATCACCCAATACAGGTGCTCCCAAACATTACTGCGTGAGTAAAAAATGCATTAGAAACAAACAACAGCATATTTGACTTTTTGTATTAGTGTGCACAGGAGCTTAGATGATTGATCCTCTTTTTTTCCCCCTAGCACTTCCAGCCTCTCCTCTGACTCTTCACTCATTTCCTTTTGTCTTCACCATCCACTTATTTCTTTATCTTCAATAAACTTGTTCCTCTGTCATCCTTTCATCCCCAAACTATTTGTGTATTTTCTTGTCTTTAATGAAAGCATTCATATACTTTTTATTTGACTGTCCTTTTTCCATATTTGTTTTTTATTTTAAATTTCCATTATGGATATTTTTGGCCCAAACGTACAAATGGGTCTTAAAAACTGCTGGATAAATCTGTACTTAGTGATACGCCTGTAGTTAGTGAAATACTCATCCAGCCAAGGCCTGATGACCCTCCCAACTTTACCTGGATGTCACCTGCAAGAATTGAACAACTAAATGAAAACAGCAGGAGGAGCACCAACCTGAAAGAGAACTGTCGCACCAAGCCTGTAGTAATAGCGGGTCACTGAGGCATCCACTTCCAGTTCTGTAGCGGCATTGCTCTGTAGTTGCATCAGATGACCAACTGCCGATGAAGATGTGGTTGTGTTTTTCTGTTCTTTCTGTATGTTCATATGCATGTCTCTGCTTTTTGTAACTGTATATTTACATGTGTTATGTTTAAGGCTGCAAATAATTATTATTTGCACTATCGATATTTCAGTATTGAATGTATAAATCTGCTGATTGTTTTTTTTAATAAATCATTAATTCTATGAAATTTCAAATAGTGCAAAAATATCCTTCACAACTTCCCAGAGCCCATGACTTGGTGTAGCAATATGTTCAATTCAATTTTATTTATATAGCGCCAAATCACAACAACAGTTATCTCTGAGCGCTTTTCATATGTGCAGTTTTTCACTTGTGCTTGATGGGAGTTAGTGTGTTGTGGGTTAGCTGTACTGTGTTTGTGTAGCCAGCCAGCATCCCTCTAATGACAGTTGATTGCATTATCATCCACGGCTGAGTGGTTGCTCACCCTGCTAGACGGATAGACCAACCGTCAAAACCTCAAGGCGCGTGTGTGTGTGTGTTTTGCCTGTGTGAGTGCTCACTTGTAAAAAGTGATTGGAAGTGAAACTTGTAAGTCCTCTAAGGCCCACTCACAATTTTCCATGTCATTGAGGCAAACATACAGATAAACGCACAAGATGCACACAGATTAACACAAATACACACATGTACACACAAACTCGCACGTCAGACACACACACACACACACACACACACACACACTCCCTCCCTGAGGAGACAGAACCTTTTTATACAGAAATGTTGTCAGCTGCGAATCTGTTTTGTTGTCTGTTTTGTCCCAATCAGAAATGGCCAAGTTGTCCGCTCCTCACACACCCACAGCCATATTCCCAAAGCATGTGTGTGCATGAGCGTAGCCGTTATATTTGACAAACATACAGATGACTCATCATAATATAGTCTTTGTTAGGCTATCATGGCTTCATTTCATGTACTGATGTCTCTCTGCAGATTGATCAGTCATTCAGATAGATGCATATTGTTTGAGTCGATACATTTTGTCATGTAACAACTTGACCAAAAGCAATGCAGAGTTGACAAAAAAAATTCTTTATTTTCTCATTCGACCATTAAATCCAAGTTTGTGACTGCGGCTCAGCGTTGAGCTCTGATGCCTCCCAACAATGAAGTTGAGTGGCTGTTGGATTAATGCAATCAAACTATTGTTTCTATTAATTCTACTTTTATTATATTAACTTTATTCTAGCCTTCTACTACACTATAATGTTCAACTGAATTCGTCCACCAGCTATTTTCTTTATGCACCAATATGATTTAAAAGATATGAGACCCATAATGTGACCAGATGAGAGGAAAATGATTAATCACCACGTACTCCAAATTGTATTGGAGTTCACGTGGTCCTATAGTCCATATTGCTTTTGTAGCTATATGACCAGCAGCATTGCCTACAAAGCAGATAATTTTTTTTATTTTGTTTGAAAAAGTTTACCATAATCACTTGAGACACATTGGCAGCCTACTGTAACAACATAAACATTGCAGTCCACTTGTGTGTGATGTTGTTTGCATTAGCTAGTCACTTCTGCCACTGATCTAATACAGAGAGTCATACCTATTGTTGTCAGTCTGACATAGCAGAGAGGAATTGGGTTGGATCTTGTTTTAGCCCCTTTCCTGACAGGCTAGAGATCATCATAGTATATGACTTGATTGTGATGCACAGCACTGGTGAGTGGGGTCACTGCCCCACCCTGCCCTCCAGTCCACCTGTCCTCCCAGCCAGTCCGCCTGGCATCCAGCTGTCAGGTCAGCCAATCAGCCAATAAGGCCAGACGAGCCTTGTTTGCTCAGTCAAGTGTATCCATTTACCCCAAAGCCACCCCTTTGCTTAAGCATCCTTACCCCCTATAAACCACCACTGCACTGTATCCCAAGGTCAGCGTGTCCTCTGTGTGTGTGTGTGTGTGTGTGTGTGTGTGTGTTTGTTTAAGATGAGAGATGTGGAGGCGGGGGGCTAGTCGCGGAGGAAAGATGATGTGTTTTGAGATGGAGGGTGGAATGGATGGAGGGTAGAAGACAGAAATAACAAGGGAGATGAGTGTAGGCGTTTGTGTGTGTGTATGCATGCATTTTTGCACGTGGCAGTGTTTGTAGGGGGGTGGGTGGGTGGGTGTGTGTGTGTGTGTGTGTGTGGGATGGGATGGAAAGTGGGTCATGGTGTGGCCTGTGCGTAAAGCACCAGGAGCATCATATTGACCCCTAGGGCTGCTGTCTGCCTCTTCTCTCTTGCTCGCACACACACACACACACACACACACACACACACACACACACACACACACACACACACACACATAATATACACACCCAGACGACTCTGCTTTTGCCCTCGTATATCATCTACCAGGGCTGAAGACCAGAGGGAAATCAGAGACAGCATAGATCTGTTTCTTTGGTCTGGAAAATCTGCACATCTCAATCGCTCAGATACTTTGTTTTAGTTTACGTAGTCTGGGGAAATGAATGAATGGACTCATAGAAAGGGGAGCCGAACAGTATGGGCCATTTAATCCCGTACTGGCTGAGAACCAGTGTACTGCAAACACAGCGTCTTGTTGCCTAGTTAATCTGTACAGTTACATCTGCCTTTATATCTTAAGTCTACCTGATAGTCACCACTGGGGAGAGAGAGATATATATAAAATCATCGAGATAGAGAGGATTAAAGGAGCTTGTATGAAAGGTTTATGGTGCTTGCAAAGTAGAAAGTCTCCAGAGCTCGTTTTTCTACATAAATACACAAGATCTGACTGCAGTGAACTTCCCTGAACTGCCTAAAAAAACAAACAAGTAGAATGCTTTATAATCAGTGAAAAATAAAAATACAAAGTATTTTCCTGGTAGGGAGAAAACAAATCTGTTTGCAGAGTAACCACTGTGGGAGCGCTATAGTGCTAGAAAGCAAGTTTGCAGTTTCATTTAAGATTGCAGTCATAACAACACACAAGTATTTAATTATTTAGATCACAGTGCCAATTAATGAAAGGAATGTGCTACTATAAGCCTTTGGATGGTATTTATAGAGCAGTTTTTGGTACAAATAAGCCTTATTGCAGTACTGAAGTGGAAGTATGTATGGCATACCGTAATTGGTCATAATAGTAACAGATTTTTATAATTTTGGACTGAGCCACCCAACTCTATTTCAGCCTTCCAGCCATGATTGTTGTGTCAGATAATGTTAAATGACTTGCCAACAGACATACAGCTTACTTTCTAGTTCATCGAGAACTAACGCTTGTTATGATGTCAGCTATAGCGGGGGAGAGTTGAGTATCGTTGTTTAGAGCTGGTGTGCTGGCTCTGGGATGGTCTCGTCCTCTCTGCATGTTGGCTTCACAGCAGTAACTGTAGCAGCAGTTTGCTAGCCCACTAGAAATCGAGAGAAATCATTATTAAGTCTATAAGATGTTAGGCAATATTTGTACATCACTTATCACTTCAAGTAAAACTAAAAGACTTGGGAAAAATGTCACAAACTTTGTAGGTTTAAGATGGAGTGGGAAAAATTAAAAGGGAGAAGTAGCTGGGGTTGATATTGGGGTTGGATGGTGCAAGAGGAAGAAAAATGCGCGCAGGGTGGGGGGAATTATTGTAGATTGTAGTTATGGTAGTTACTTGCACATTGTGCTCGTAAGTCATTTTTCTGGTTTGCACGTATTGATTTTTAGGGGCATATGCAAGCAAAATGGTCGCACTGCAGAGCCCTGTACTCTTGCTTAGGAGAGCAGTGTCATGGGGAGCTGGTGACTATCCCTGCTCACACCGTATACACACTCTAATTTAAACACATTTAGAGTCTTCAGTTCACACAACCTGCATGCCTTTGGACTGGGGGAAGAAACTCTTGCAGACACAGGGATGCTTCGGGCCCTATGAATTTGTTTTTCCAGATTCTGTTTCATTTTTCAACAAATTCCGTCTTGTCTGTTTTTAGTTTTTCTAAATTCTGTTTTTTTACAATTCAAGTACATTTTGTTATCAGAAAAAGTGTGTAATCATGTGGTGGATTAATAGTAGAGTTGGGCGATGTCTACATTGAAACATCGGGATGGACGATGGCATTGGGGGCGCGCATACTTTAATGGGTTAAAAACTTGGTAGCCTATGACGTTACAAGTTGCAGTGGAAATTTTACAAGCACGGACGAGGTACAGCAACACTGAACACACAGAGTGCAGATGTTTGTTTCGGGTTGGCTGCGTCAGTAACAAGCCCACAAGTGGCTCACCTGCTGCCGTGATAACGGATTGCGGGTGGAAAAATATGACAAAAAAGACGAGTTCTGTGTCTTTTAGGCGACTTTATAAAACGTACTGCTGATGGAGAAAGTGGAGTATATGGGTGAGGGGGGAGACAGAGAGAGGCGAGGCAAGTCGGTGTGTTTACCTGAGGTTTAGGCCTCTTGTGTGTCATATTGTCTTTCACATGGCAGTATTATGTGAAAAATTTAGATTGTTTTTGCCGGGGGCCGGGGTTTTACAATCACAATGCCTGCTCAACCATCGACCATCTGTCAGGCATCGCCGATGGATGATGGCATTGTCTGTCGCCCCAAAACTTATTAATAGTGAGGTGCTATACACTAAACAGAGAGCAGAGGGCAGAAGCAGGGCCTACACATGACACCAAAAACATAGCACTGTAGTTTTTTCTCTGTTTGTTTGGCTTAAGTGCTGTGAAAAAAACGCTTAGAATGGTAGGGAAAATAAAATTCCAGATTCCACGATATTCAGCTTTCTACAGTTGTTTCCATTTTATTAAATTCTGCCATTCTGTCTGTGTTTTCTGCATCGTGGAAATCATAGGGCCCTAGATGCTATGTGCTGCCTACGCTTGTAGACATTGTACACATCTCTGTGATTTTCTTTGTAAACACACGCCAAGGCAAAGAGGACAACATTTCCCTATTTTCCTAGCGAAGATACACTTAAAAAGCAGCTATGTTTTCACTCTCTCTGGCTTGGCACATGCAAGCTTCTACACCATGACTACTTCTTGTTAGGTGATAGCAGTTATTCTTCTGTGGTCTTGTAAGTGTCACAATGGACAAGGAGAAACTCAATTGTTCAGCTTAGGGATGAACTGAAAAGAAAAATCTTGGCCGAAACTGAATAGAATGAAAACCGAACAAGTACATACAAATTTTTTCCATTTATTTTGCCTTTTTTTTTATTTTACTATTGCATAAATTAAATAGTCAATGTGCTTTTTACTCAGTGTTTCCCTAAGGATTTGGAGAGACTATGGGAGGTGGGTCCGAGGCCCAAGACGGTCCAGCAAAGTAAATTACATGTGTCCGTTTACTTTTAATGTACCCATGTCTTTTGTTTTATACTTTCTGTGAATAATCCAATTAATCTTATTTCCATACTGTATAGACACCTTATTTTGAAAACCGGACATTGTCACATTTGTATCCTTGCGTTAAATTCATCAAGTCCATCCCAATTTGATAAATAATGTTGTATGTGGTTCTCGTATCGCGTAACATGAAGACTTCATAGCCGCTCTTCAGGTAGGACTCTCATACTGCATCACTTGTCTTTGTAAAGAGAGAAAATGACAGGATAAAGTCGCTAACCTGCCTGTCTGTCATGATCCTGTCTGTGTGTCTTGTTTGGGAGTCTGAGTTTAGTTCCATGTCCTTAGTTCATGTTTTGGTAATCATTCCTGGTCCTTGTTTGTATTATTGTGATTTGGTCTCATCTGTACTCTGGGTTCTAGTTCTGTGTTCTCATTTAGGTTCTGGTTCTTTGAATAACCAAGAAGACCGAAACACACACAAATTACACTCTGCCCCATGTCTGCTTGTCTAGTGTTCTCTCTGTTTCCCCCCTGCTGTCTCTCTGCCTGCCTGCTTGTCTCTCTGCCTCGTTAGCCCTGATCCCGCTCACCTGTGTTGCTCCCGCCCCGCTCGTTAGTCCCTGTGTATATGTATGCCTGCTTGTCTCTCCAGTCTTTGTCACGTCCTTGTGTCTAAAGTTGAGTGTTCCTGCCTGTTCCTTGTCTTCCTAGTTCTGGATTATTCCCTGTGTTTCGGATTGCCTTGTGTTCTGGACTGCCTTTGTTGGACTTTGCCTCAAGCTCCTTGTAAGCCTGTTTAAGTTAGTTTTTTTGAGTTAATAAACATTTTTGGACTGCAACCTCCTCGCCTTGCCATTGTCTGCATTTGGGTCCTCGCCCCAGTCTGCACTCAGCGCCCCAATCCATGACACTGTCAGCTCGCACTGGTCCGTTTCACTTACCATAAAGGCGTTAATACGTGTGCACTCAAAATGTAGGTGTGGCTAGCTTAATCGCCTTCTCAGAAACATGTGACAGAAACACTCGAAGTGGGTCAGACCGTTTGTTGCCTTTTCTAAGAAGTCAGCCACAGATATTGTGGATGTGCTAGGAAACAATTCAACAGAACAGTGTCTGCAAACAGCGATTTTTGCATCTTCCTCAGACACTTTAAAATGCTTCTACACTGCCTACATGTCAACGTAATTGTTTAGTAAAATTTATTCGGTCTTTTGACTTGTTAGGGCGATTAATTTTGGTGGCCGAGCAATTGGTGCATCCCTAGTTCAGGTGTAAAAGCAGTCCCATGTACTGTACTTTATTTTTACCTTCATGTACAAACCTGATACCACTTCTTGGTATCAAGAGTGCAAACCTTTCCATGTAGTTGATTTTGAGACCCACCCACATTCCTGACATTATGAAAGAAAATTATGGAGGGGGAAAAAAAAGTGAAAAGATGACGAACAAGCTGTCGAGCCATAGCTGGAGGAAGAGCTTTGACGTGAGGAATCAAGTACAATAACATACAAAGATTCCTGCATCCTGGGTAGCACTTCATATTCACTTTAAATGCTTTATAGTGTGCTTAATGTTATTTAATCCTGTTGACAGGCTGTGATATGTTACATATGTGCAGTGGGTGTCAAATAATAAGTGCTCTGCGCTGCAGCAATAGCGTGCAAACATGCAGCTGCTTTATATCAGTTTTTATAATGTGCAAGGTAACATGCAGCTAATAAGTAATCATCACTGTTTTAATCAGCTACTTTTAGGGAAACAAACAAACTCACAAATGTGATCACTTAAGTGCAAAATGTTTGTCTGTGAACAGTGAAGAGCTGAATTGAATTTACAGTTTGCTGTTTTCAGTTGTGAATAGGCACATCTGCATACAGTGGATACATGGGAGTTGAGGGAAATTACCTTATTCCCATTCTGCCTGTTATTGTTTGTGTGTTTCTCTGATTTTTGAACCTGCAGCTGAGCCTCATCTCGGTTTCTCTGCGGGGTGCTGTACACACCTGTGGGTAAATTAACAACATACATAATGTGCAAATACAGCAGAATGCACCATTTTCTACTGTTTCTAAAACAAAATATTTATATAATTTCAAAGGTGAACGCAATAAAATGTATGTGGTTTTTTTTTTATGATCAGTGTTTCCCACAGAATGACAGTGTACCTGTGGTGGCGGGGGTCGGGGGGCAGTAGACTTTCACAGGTGTTATGCCGAATTTTGCATACCTGCCAAGAATTGCATGAAAATGCAAAAAAGATTCTGCTTTTAAATGCTTTGTGGGGTTCATCAATAGTGATAAATGATCAGTATATGTTTTATGAATGTTAAGAATCGTTAATAGGCCTGTATTATTACACTTAGTAAAAGTAGCCTACCATTCCTAGAGATTCTGCAAAAAACATGTGGCCTTAACCGCGTTTAAACAATGTGAACAGCAAAGAGTCTGAAAAGGACCTTAAGAAGTGAATGCATAATTTTGCAAAACAGATTTTGTAGGCTACCTGCCGAGATTTGCATACACCTCTTTTGTCAGTATAAAAGAGCGTTACTTCCCGCGAGGTGTATGCAATTCACAGCAGGCATGCAGAACACCTGCGCTGCTAAACCTCGCTAAACCTCACTAGACCTCGTGGGAGCAAGGCCTGATCATTGTTCTAAGCTCACAGTCTGCCGGAGGTAGATTGTGTCTGACTTGACGGTGCTGTTTTTATTCCCCTATCTATCAAGTTGCCGAAAGTCAGCCACAGCTATCTCGAATGCACCTATTGACTATCAGTTAGACAGCGTGCTAACTTTGACAGCTGTTTTCCAAAGTTAACATAGCTATCCTTATTAGCTAGGCTCCTTACATGCTTTCTAATAAATGTTTTGAAGATGGGTCTCCAACATTGACTGTGTTGGACAGATTTGTGCAGCGGTGTTTATGATACCAACCGTTCAATTCACAGACGGGTCCGTTGTCCGTGTTTGCGTGCGCGAGAAAGCAACCGAGGATGTGAGGAGCTGATATGCACTGCGCAGCGCTGCAATCAAAATCAATTTTAAAACTGGTCGCCAAATTAACTTGGGCAGCTGTTAATCTGCCTGGGCGACCGCCCAAGTAAAGCCTATGTGGGGAAACACTGATGTTTATGAAACGTATGTCACATACTTCTCTTTTACAGCAGATTTCCCTCTTTATCCCCATCTATTCTATCCCTGTGTTTTCCACTTTCGTCTCCACCACTCTTTTTTTCTCTTCCTTCCACATTTCATATCTCGTTTTATTGCTCTGGCTCTGTTTCTCCTTATACTCATTTTTGTCATCCTTAAATCCCATTTGGGTATTGACTATCACCTGCCTCCACTTCATACTCGCTTTTCATTCCTCTCTCAGGATGACCCTCCTTCCATGTCTGTCTGTCCTACCTATTCCTTTAATCCTTTCTGCTTTCTTTCTTTTATATGCACTAGCAGCCATCTGATACTCGCTCTCACTCTTTCTTTCTTTTGTCCATCTTTCCATCCATACTTATTTGGTGCATGCACCTGCTCCCATAGCCCTTTCTCCTCATCTCCATAGGGAGTAGTGTGATTGAAATGTGTTTTGTGTGACCTTGTGTATCTGTATATACACATACACGCACACTAACCCCAGGTGTTGCCTTTCCAATATCCCACTCTCTCTTGTATGATTTGTTTGTAGGGTGAATTTAGGGTGAATATCACACAAACACACACACAGTCACACAGAAGTGCACACAGGAATAAACCTCACTGATTAGATTTAGTCATTTGTATCAGTTGGTGGGAATGTTTTAAAGCACTAAGGTCCACCTCTACACACATAAAAACAAATTGAGACAGACATACGTACGTACGTACACACACAGAGGGAGACACACCAAACCCTTGTGTCACTATCTTCATGGGGAACTGTTATCAACATAATGCATTCCCTAGCCCCTTCACCTACCCTTAACCTAAACCTAACTGTAACCTGAACCCTAAAACCAATTCTTAACTTTTAATTATTATTAATTTTTGTCCCCACAGTGACATGAGTTCCCATTGGTTAGTATGCATTCAGTTTAAAGTCCACATCTGGATATAAAAACAAGGTGGCACACACAGGCAGACATCATTTTCCTCTTGTGTATAGTGGGGTCAACCGTTTGAGAGTGGTGGAATTCCTTATTGTCCTTTTATTGGAGAAACTCACAAACACACACACACTGGGGGTCAGCTGTTGTGGTCAAAAAGAATATATTTCTTAGATTGGATAAAATATAAAACAGGTTTTTCATCTGTGGGCTGCCAACTGAGTGAAATAGTGTCATTATTACACTGGTGTATACGTATCAGAGAGAAGTGTTTGCAGGTGTTAAGGTACCCTCAGTATCTCCCCCACTACTACTACAAATTTAAAGAACAAATTAAAGATTTCTAGATGAATTGTGCCGTGGCAGTAATTGTTATTATAAACCATTATTGATCACACTTAAGTGGAGCTGATAAAATCATCATCCCTACAGTTTTCTAATTTACCTGTAGCAGGTTAATTAAACCCAGGCAGTTAAAGAGAACAATTATGAAGTACTTTGCTGTACCAAAGTTGGCTTTTTCCATTTTTAATTTTGTTATTTTCTTACACTATGGAGTAAACAGCGTCATATTTTGATCCTTAAAAACTGATCTCAATGTAGGATTGCTCTCAGTCTCCTCTCCACACACCCACTTTGCATGTTTAATACAGACGTGCACACACACCCACACACACGCCAGGATGCTTGTCTTACCCTGTGGGTCTTTCCTTCATCAGATAAAAGATTAGTCAACACTTTTTGGGCGCATTCTGTACTAACGACTCCTCACATACTTGCCTGATGGCTGTGATATGCAAAAATAACCAAATCACTTCCCTGTCATTGGCTACACCTCCATTCCTATGCAAATCTTATGCAAATTTCAATTTCCAGCAATTTTCCAATAGCAGCATTTCTTTGTCTGGGAAGAATTTATAGACACAAAAATGCTGAGTCGTTGAAGGTTACCCCAGGCTACTCTCCCACACAGATGCTGATGTAAACAGACATAAACACATGAATTAATAACTTAACATGTTCCCTAAAAGTAATATACTCCAGACATTCAACACACAGAGTCTGGAATGTTAATGTAACGGTGGATAATTAGTCAGCAAAGATAAATTCATGTCATAGTTTGCAAAGCGTACAGTAAAAAGAGTCCTGTTTGTACTTCCTCCTCTTATCTGTGCTTGGGAAATAACATGTAAAAATCACAGATAACAATCATTGATGATTTAAAATCACGTAGGCCATTTTTGTCCGCATCCTCATTATTCATGACTAAATTGCACATTGCTTTTTTTAACTTCATCATCATTAAGGTCATTGTTACAAGTGCTGAGCCAAGACTAGTGTCAGGTCAAGTTGCTGCTAATGACAGCCAGGGAAATGCATTTTAGTGACATGGATGACAGCAGTTATGGCATGATAAGTTTCAAATCAGATAAAGTTCGCTCAGCAGAAGCAACTGGGAGAATATGACAGCCATTGTCAGTGCAGTCCATAGACTGTAGTGTTATGCCGCCAACTGATTTTCATGGAGGAATAAGTTTGTCTCCAGGCAGTAATTTGTGGTGGCAGCTGTAGATATGTCTGATTTCTTGAGTCATTTTGGACCCATCACCGTCAGTCTTTACTTTCCCACTCTTCTTAGACAGCACAGCAACAATTATTTGACTTGATGGATATCTAAAACATCCAGTCATGAGCATATTCTTCCGTTTTAAGTTTAGATAACTGTATTATTTAAACCAAAGTATATCCCGTCAGCCACTTGGAGTCCCTGCAACTGTAAACGTGACAAAATGTCACGTGCTAGCACACATACATTTACCCTCACACTTTTCCTCTTTAACCCTTTATTTATTTCCTGTCAAAGTTGTCTTTATCTTAGGATTGCTCAAAGAAATGCACTCAGCTCCCTTGTGGGGTCGGATTTCTCTCTTTGCTTTTACCCCAACTGTTGTAGTGATTGTAAACAAACAAAATAATCCAGGGAAGGCCTTGTACCACCACTGTATCCTTACTCTAGTACTACAGTACATGTGACCTTAAACTACTTTGAAAACACTTCCACTTAGTGAGAGGCGGTCTTATGGTAAAAGAAAACAACAAGAGTTAGGATTATTAGGATTATATAGACATCTTGAGTTGTTGACAGTGGCTTCTGTTGTCCCAGTGTTCTACAGTGCCAGTATTTGATTCACATATGGCCCTAAAATAGATAACTGCTAACCGAAAAAAATATTAAACAAATGGTACATCCTTGCACAAGGATTTAATGAAGGAAAACAACCTGCAAAAATAAAACTGCTGGTATTTATAGTACGTAGTGGTAAGTTATATAGTATACTATTATATGAAATTATAATAAATATATTAAATTATATATTACGCTAACATATACTAGTAATTAACATTATACTTACTTACTTATACTAGTTATTGTCCAGGTTGGGGATAGTGTATCTGCAGTTGGCAGATGTCAGGGCGAGAGCCAGGATGCCATTGTGCCAATAGGTACCCTCTACAGAGCAGCTCCCGGACAAAGTTTCACCTATGTGTACAAAATTTCTGTGGTACATGTATCATGTCCAGATGTACAAAAAAGCCTCTTGGTGTGATACCTGACACCCAACATGGTAATTTTTTGCGATTTACACACTTACTTTAACAAACTCCTCCTTGGGAATCAGTCCGATCGACTTCAAATTTTCTTTGTGCAGTCTAAACCCATTGATGATTAAAAGTTGTACAAACTGTTATTACAACTCGACCAATTTGCCCGTGGCATTTTGTCTGCCATGAAACAGGAAGTTGTAATAACTTCAGTGTACATGCTCACATCTGCACCAAACTTTACATGATTGATAATGGTTCCGCCCCAAACACATCTGCATGCCAACATTCAGGTATACTCGTAGCGCCACGTACTGACATCCAGGAAGTAAGCTCTGTCTGACTCATTGTGTGATTTTAAATAAATTTTCACAATGTGTTTCACACTTGATGTGGTGAGACCTAACTTATAGATACCGGGTGCTCTGTAGTGTAACATAAGTGACACAGGAAGTGACTTTTAAGTCCTCTGTGTTCGAAGCCTGTGACAACGCTGCTTGCAGGTTTAATTTAAATCTGTTTTCACTAAATGTTCAGTAATCTTGTTTACATCGAGGGTGGCATGGGTGGTGCTGGTATATCGTGTATCTATCCCTGGTTCAAAAACTACAAGCTCCACATTCCACAAGCTACAATGGACAATCACAGCTGAATTTTCAGCTGAATCAACTGCTGCCTTGATTAATTTAAATGCTTAGTGGTGGCTTTGACCCCCACTTTACTGGTAGGAGTAATGGTGGCAGGTCACAGATGTCAGCCTTTCGATACTGTATGGAGATGGACTGTTGTACTTGCTGCAGTGTGTATTTGCTATGCTGATCTATGCTGGACCAAGAACAGCTTCTGCAGTTGTCACTTCTCGGACTAAAGGACCTTTAGAGGTTTAAAGCTTCAGAAAATGAGTCCTTAGTATGGGCGTCTGGACAGAGTCCATGGCTTCTGGCCTTGCTTCAGTGATGAAAAACAAGGACTGGAAAATCATGAACAAGAGCTAGTTGTACAATGTGTGCCATGACTACACATTTTAATTACCATGATAACCGGGTAATCTCACGGCAAACACTGTCCAACATCTCCCAGAAGCAGGTGTGCATGCGCAGAATGCAACGTGGGTTTGTTTGGGTCAGTGACAACACTGCAAAAGACAACGCTGCGGAGATTTTTCAGTCATTCTGAAGTCCGGTATTTTAGTTTTTATGAGTGCGCTGAGGGAAACTTGATTGAAGAAAATAACCTTATAGTGAACGCAGGGTGAGTTACTTTCAGCTTTGGTTTGTCTGTCTGACTTGCTAACAGCGTGTAAACTGAAGCTCTTAGTACAAGTGTTGCTCTTGTAAAAACGCTACATGTTGTTCTGTTGCTGTGTGCGTTGCGTGTCGGCAGAGTCTATTCATCCACAGTTTAGTCAACCAGCCAGCATATCTAGAAACGCTACAGACTCCTCTGTATATGTCAGTTTTTGGGCTCATTGCAGTTACTATCACTGTCTTCTAAAACCTATTTGTTTTCATATAATGGTGCATGGGGTCATTGTATTACCTATATAATATAAAATCTGGATAATATACACTTAGATGATTTTCATATGTTTACAAAAGGTATTTGCTGTTATTTTATTTTTTATGCAAACAAAATGGCAATTGTATTTGTAGTTTTCAATATAAAACTTGTTGAAATTGTTTCAGTGTGTATCAGTACATTTTAAGATTTTGTGGCAGATTTTTACAATACCGTGTTAATACTGATAACGGTGATCATTTTGCTAACTATAATCGTGATGAAATTTTTATACAGTTTCATCCCTAGCCATGAGCAAGCACAGCAAAGGTGGATGGACCTTCAGATTGAAGCAGTATTTAAAATAGTGCTCAAATAATTGTTCAGTTACAGTTTTAACTAAAATACAAAACATTTGTACTTTCAAAAGGCAAAGATCAGCTATTTTTAAATGTGATTATAAAAGATTAAATTCATAATAACTCATTTACAATCAATTAATAAAAAAAAGTAACCGTCAGATTCTTATCTATTCTAATAGTGAGTTGCTGCACTAATTTAATGTATATGAGCCAGTTCATTTGAAATTTCCTCTGATTCAGAAAGAGAGAAAATATCTGAGCAGGGCAACTCCACAAGCAAAAAAAATCTAATGAACAAATTTTCTTAGTTATTATCATTATAAACAGTTATTGATCACACATTAGGTGAGCTGATAAAGTTGTGATCAACTGACATTTAGTAAGTGAATGTAAAGCATATGTTATAACTGCTGACTGTAGTTCTTTTTTTGTATGGCTTTTATCTGTGTACTCGTAAGTCATGCTGACTCTGTAGATAGGATTGTTTTTCAGATTTTAGTGTCTGTCTTGAGTCTCTGTGTGTGTGTGTGTGTGTGTGTGTGTGTGTGTGCATGCATGTGTGTCTTAAATTGATGGAGAGCTTGTTGTTGCTCTGGAAAGCCTCCCTTGAGACACAGAGCAGACAGCAGCCACACAGCTGAGACCACTCCCACTAGTCCTGTGTGTGTGTGTGTGTGTGTGTGTGTGTGTGTGTGTGTTGGTTACCTAGACAACTAAAGGTAGGCATAATGGGCACCCTTTGCCAGCTGAACCTTTTCTCTCTCTGTTTCTCAAGTATTAATTTCCTCATCATGCATAAATCATGTAGCTTTTGGATTGCTCTGTATGTTTTGGCCTTTCTGCTGATAGTCCTGTCCCAAAAGAAATGATTCCTCATAGCACACAAAGGCCCAAACAAACAAATCCAGCCGCTACGCGTGATTCATGTCCTACCAGTGTGACTCACATTATTTTAATGCTTTTACAAGACTTGCAGTTGTACTACTGGTTTTAGGAGACTTCATGAAGTCTCGCTCACTGTCTGATAACATCCGCTAACACACTTCGAGGTCACATTTTCACATTTTATTCGATTAGGTCAAGAAATTATGGATTAAAGTGTCTGAAAGGGCTTTTTCACTTACAGATTTGTTGTTTTATTGGTTTTTAAGATTTTTAAGATATTGATTGTTCAGCCAGAATGATAATGAATAGATATTTAGTTGAATGCTGGTGTACCTTTTTTGTAGATTGTCCTTAGTCTAGAAAGTGTGTGTGTGTATGTGTGTGTTAAGATTGAGGGATTGAGAAAGAGTTTACCTAAGGCAAGGTTTGGTGTGGTTGCTAATCTCCCTTTCTCTGCATCCTGGGACTTGCTGTGTGTGTGTGTGTGTTACAGAAAAGTACTGCGGGTATGTTTCAAATGAACTAATGCAGGAAATTCAGTGTAAGTGGAGTGTGTGTATGCTTGACTGCAGCAGAGAAGTGGATTCTAAGTGAAATATCTGGTTCAATGTGGCATGAAGGAGCAAGCTTCTAGCTCCCCACCACCGCCGTGCCATACCCCTGAGTATGTGTGTGACCGCTCTCCTGGCAGTGCCATGCTAAGCCTGCCACCATCATCTTGAGCAGCAGCTGAGATTAACATCAAAAGGAATAACACACTGCTGTGTGTGTGTGTGTGTGCGCGCGCACACATACATGTCAATTAAACATTTTTAAATGACCTTCTTAGTTTAAGTTATGTGAGCACTGTTTTTGAGTATTGCCAAATTGTGGCCACTATGTGAGACACTCCAGAAGCTTATTTGGCGAGTAGTTGGATAGAGGGCCTAGGCTAGGCATTCATAAATGCAGGACAGTGAGATGCAGTTGAAAGCACAGGAAAAGCTAGTAAGTGGACGTTTTAAGTGAAAATAGTTTTGTCACAGGTAATGTTCCCATGGTCAAGGATAAATGCTCAAATATTTAACTCTGTTTCACCATGTCAGTGATGCTAACATCAAAATGAAAAGGAATACTATGGAGTGATTAGTAATTTTAGTTGCGACCTACTGCAGTATAAATCTCCATGTCCGAGGATGGCCTATAAATGCTATAAAAGTTTTATAATCAAGGATGTAGACTTCACTGTGTCAGAGCTGGTCCAGGGACTGACTGGATGGGATCTTTAAGGTCTCCATATTATAAACATATTTATTTATAAAGCACATTGCATTTTCAAGTTTAAAACACAATCAACCAAGCACATTAAAGCATTTAGTTTATTTGAGGCACAGCAGACGAAATCTGAAGCCTAGAGGAAGTGCGAAACCATTGAAAGCTTTATGAATAAACAAACAATAAAACTTTAAAAATGTTTATTTGGCACTTAGAAACCTAGCTTTCACACTAATGGAAGATTTGGTGCTCTCCACCACCACCTCCATAAGACCAAATGATATAAACTTTATTCTTCAGATCAATTTAGTGATGTATATGGCTGTCTTTGACACGATATGTCCTTTTGTTATGCCTGGATGTGTTTGTACTTGGGTCTCTCTCTTATAAAAGTAATATATAAATGAGGGAATATCTTGAGGAGAAATGATGTTCATTCCTCCAATAGAGTTCCACAGACTTGGCGGGGAGCATTGAAGCTGTTCTGGAGGCTTGTGGTGGCCTGACTCCATTTTAAGACACTTAATTTCCTTTAATTTGTCACTCATTTCTATATTTACTTGAAAGTCATTAGACACCTTTGAAAGACTGTGACGATCTTAAAAGAATATTCTGTGTGACTGAGACAGCGTATTGGTTTTACAAGAGTAGATTTTTTTTTTTTTCACAACTTTGAATAGAAGTGATAATTTAGAGACTGATTAGAAATGACTGACACACATGGGATCATTGGGCGTGACTTTGCTGACCCACTGAGTGCTTCAGACAAAGGAACCGTGCCAGACACCAATTAAGTAGTTCTCCTTCTTTTTAGGTTTCGTTTGTTATGTTGAATCTTGTCATTATATGATTTGTTTTGTGATTATGTATTATATTATTCATATATTATTATATATTCAAGCTTGTGGTTATGTTCTATAAAAATAAGTGAACTTCTCTCTTTCTGTAGAGGACCCTACGGAAGCAGACCTGTGGTTGCTCAACAGCTGCACTGTGAAAAACCCTGCAGAGGACCACTTCAGAAACTCAATCAAGTACTGAAAAACACAAAATACCCACACAAAACACTCATGTCCTATTTTTATTTTATGGAGCCAATAGAAGTGAAAGCTGATTAAAACGTATTCAGCATATATTGTGGTGGAATGATTCAGTCAGGACTAGTTAGATTGGCTGCTGGAGAACTGTAGTAAAAAAGTTAGAGATAAAAGATTTCTGGACTGTCCACTGTAAGACTGCAAGTTACATCAAGATATATATTACCAAGTTTATCAGTAGGTTCCATGTCTTTTTTCATGA
This sequence comes from Micropterus dolomieu, assembly GCF_021292245.1. Classification (NCBI taxonomy): domain Eukaryota; kingdom Metazoa; phylum Chordata; class Actinopteri; order Centrarchiformes; family Centrarchidae; genus Micropterus; species Micropterus dolomieu. Next base: position 21,329,818 of record NC_060152.1, read on the forward strand.
GATTAAATTATTCAGTTAGAATTAAAAGTTGAAACATTAAGACAGCTAAATAGTAAGAATAATTAATTTCACCATTTCATACCCATCAACAAATAAAGAACACGAGACTATCTAGAATAAACTGATTTAGCTTCTGGGATATCATCATTTATTTCAAAAGGTTATACTTATTATGCTATTCCAAATGCATTTTCTCATGCATAAAAGTGTGTGTGTGCTACATTTTTTTCAGCTTGTTGCTCTATTTCAGTTCCTGCCTACTCACTGTTCCACTTGTCTCTCACTGCACTGTTGAAACACGGAGAGAGAGAACGAGATATTTGCATAAGCAGAGAAATTAAGCTAAAAACTGTTTTGCATTTTAATTAATTTTTATACATCAGGGGCACACGCACACACCTGGCGGGTGTTTGCTTTTGTGTTGGTGAGAGAAAACTGAGGCTTGAGTCACCGGGTGACTGTGTGTTTATAAAAAAAAAAACTGTTGAAAACAGTTTTAAGATTCAGATAAGATCTCTGGACCTTTATGGACTGTAGGCAGAATGCCATCAAATAAGAATTATCAATTTAAGTGATCATATTTACTGTTGATGTAATCACAGTTGTTCAACAGATATTAAGGGTGCTCTGATCGATCGGTCACTGATTGTAATCAGCCGATAATGGCTTTAACTATAAAAAGGCTGATCAGAAAAGCAGATCAGATGATGCAGTACTCACCAGACAAATTTTCAACAGCAGCTAAAATGGTTTCAATACGCGGTCTGAGCAGTTTCCAAAGCTAGCTAGCACCAAAGTCCTTTTCAGGCAGGAAGCTATTGATGCAGCCAGTTAATCATCATCATCATTACAATGAGAGCTGAGCATCAATCAGACAAGCAGAGCAACAAGCAGAAGCGATCATGTGAAACTGTTGCGGTTGTGCTCATCTCACACACTCCTGTCCAGATTAAAACAGCAAATCCGAAGATGTTTCTTTGAAAACGCTTCTGACCCTGTGGGCAAAAACAGGACTTTATAAAACGATGACACAGACACATTTGGCTTTCTGATTTGGTCTTATCAGTCACGCAAAGCAAAATCACAATGCTAATGACAGAGTTTTAGTTTCAGTATTTTTATTAAAATATTTTATACTATGTAAATCACTTGCACTGTGCATGTCGGTGTATTTTCTTTGCGACGACTTCCAGCCTCTTTTGTCTTGTTTTGTCTCTCTGTACTCCTGTGTCACTTTTAGTAACAGTCCTAACTCGTTGTTGTTCAGTGCAAAAAAAAAATACCTGGTGTGGTTATTTGTCTGTATTACTTTCTTCTTTCGACAAATCTTCTGCAACTGTGGAGAAGACCATCTGCTTCATGTTTACACCGGCAACCGCACGCCCAGTGTACGTGAACGGCCACTAGATGTGTTTTCAGTCGTTTTAGTATAGACTGACATTGATCTGACAAAAATAATATTAGGCCTATACATGTGGGAAACCAAATGAAATTATAATGAATAGATGAACTATAACTAATATTAACAATATACTGACAGTATAATATGGAATTAACATTGTACTTTTATTTATTTAAATTTTCAAATCTCATTGATGACCGTTAAGACTCCTCTCTGTAGCCCACTCTCCCTCTCTCTACTCCTCTCCTTTATCATTGACTCAGGATGCCTATGCTCCTTTCTCCTAAATATTTTGGCTACAGCCTTTTTTGTTGCAGTTTTTGTAGTTAAAGTAAATTTATAAAGATGCTGTTTGTTCTGTTTTTGTAGTTTATTCCACTGGAACGCTATATTTGTTAAGCTGTATGATGTTTGCAGAAACCAGGCAAAGGCTGCTATGGTTTAAGTCTCTAAGAAGGGGGAGTGGAATTTGATGCCCATGTTTCCTGGCAATAAAATAAACAGTTGTCATTTAATGATACTTTATCGTCTGTTAATTTTAATACTTAATACATTGTTTTTAGGACTTGTTAAATAAATATACTGTATAATGCTACATGATAAATAAAAGGCTTCAAATAGACTCTTTGATTGGTATTGGCCGATACTGCTTTCAGCAATTGGTGATCGGCCCAAAAAATCCTGATCGGAGCACCTGTAACAGATATATTTTTAAACTCTCTACCCCTGTAAACAGACATTCCTTTTCCTGTGAAGTTTTAATTAACATCTGTCATGAGTCATGTAAAATCCAGATCATCCACTTGAGCCTGTCTCTAGGGGCCATTAGAGCAGTGGTTCCCAACCTTTTTTCCTTGGCGCCCCCCCTACTTTTGTCTAAGAAAAGCTGAGCCCCCCTAACAGCTGACACACAGAAAAATATTATGTAATTACTCACTAATAGCGAACAAATGGAGTCAAATGACACCTCTGTTGCTCTGTGTAAATCAGTGCCAGCTCTTGGTTGGCCTTCACCAACAGTCTCCTGGTGTTTTGTTTCTTGGTATTGTTTAATACCAAGAAAAGGGGTTTATAAGGTGTAATATTTACAAAATATAGGCCTACAGCTTGCACTAACTTAAGTGTTTTCAACATAGGCCTCTACTTTTCTTGGGCGGGTCGGAGCAAGCCGGCGTGCCAGAGGTGCAGGCTAGGTGTGTGCGAGTGTGGGGAGAAGAGCAGAGGAGCAGATTCAAGTAAATAAACACTAAACTATAAGGTGGAAAATGACCTACAATAACCTACTGTTAATACAAATAGCCTACAATATACACAGCTACCGAGCCCACCCCCCACCAGCCACCACCACCACCGTTGCACTGTGTCTTAATGAGAGCTCATCAGTCCAATGAGCAAGTGTGTCGCGGTTCTGTTTCTCGGGTTCGCGACACGAGATTATGGACTTCTGTGTCGCGATTTTGGTCTCTGTTTCAAAACCATTACAGCCTTACTACTAAAGGCCCATTTATACTCCTGCGTAGGGTCTACGTGCGTACCTATGCCTAGGCTACGCACGTAGCCATGCATTTATACTTGTGCGTAGGTGTGTCAATCATTCTGCAATTACACGCCCCCTGTGTTGACTTTTGCCGGCCGAGCAGGCTAACTTCCGATTTAGCGCTCCGCTAACGTAAATGGGGGTAAAACTGTATATGTGCGGCTGGTGTAGCCTTTTCAAATGTTACCAACTGAATGGATCACATTCTGATAGCGAAACGAGTCATTTTGCTCGCGTTGTGACGGTCAAATATATTGATTCACTGTGTTACAGCCGCAGTTTTGGTCACTAGTAAATGTTACTTCAAAGCGCAGGGTACTTCCGGTCGGCTCAGAGGCATTGCGAGGCTACCCAGCCAACCAATCACAGAACTTACGGTCCGCGTCTCGACTCGACGTGTATTTACATTTTTGAGGAGGTGCATGTCAGGCAGCCTCACCTCACCTACGCCGTTGATTTGACGCAGAAGTATAAATTGCACTTAAGTAGTCTGCCTACTATTTTAAGTGTGAAAAAAATGTATATAGACTTTGGTATAACTTATCTAGTGTGTTATCACAATTTTTTTTTAAATGTGCAAATCAAAGTTGTTTTTGACAACCTCAAAACAGATAAAGCTTTGGGCACCCCCTGTGATCTCTGATTAAATGTAGCTTGGTAGTTGTTAAGACCAATTTTGGTAGGCTTTGAATTTCCTGACTTCCTTAAAAAATACATCTTCCAGCAATTTTATAAGCATTGCATTATGTATCCTGAATGACCCCGAATTCGGCGTTCGGTCATTTACTTCACACCTCATTTGATCTTTCTTTTTTCATTTCACTATTTTTTGACAATTGTTGAAATCATGTTTTTGTTTATCCCTTATATTATAGTAAATTGATAATTTTTTGGTTTAGGATTGTTCACTTAACAAGCTATTTAAATGTTACCTTGATTGCTGGTAAAATTGCTTGGCATTCTTTACTTTTTAAATTTTTTATTTTGTTTACATTTTATTGACAAAAATATTAATCAATTGAGAAAATAATCATTACAGCCCTACGCTATTTATCAACAGTGAATGTGGGGATTAGGGGTGGGATTCTCTGGGCACCTCACGATTCGATTGCGATTCGATTTATAAAACGATTATCGGTGCATCCTTTTTTCTATACAGGATCCCTGGATAATTACTAAGCTTTTAAGTTCTGCATTAAAATACAAAAGAAACGTCTCCTAATTAGCTTAAAAGGACTAGTTTGCATCCCTAATTTACTTTATTAACCTCAGCTCCATGGTCCCTCATTTCATTAACAACCAGTTGTCAGACTCTGAAAACTTACGAATAATTATCAGGATATAGTCTACAGTATGTATACAGGACAGAGTTGCACACCAGTTTAGTCTAAGCTTGTACCTGATGTTTTCAACCCTTAACTAGTAGGTTAGTTAGTAATGACATACAGCTGATAATTAATATTAACTTGTTACTAATTTAGCTAACGTTACAGGTTCATTATGACATCTATAAAGAGAGACTTCGCATTTATAATTTAGAGCTGAGAAATGCAAGGCGGTCCTTCTTCTCTGACATCATCACCAAAAACACTAATAATGCACGTGCCCTGTTTGCTACTGTTGACAGGCTAACCAACCCTCCTGTGTCTGTAGCCTCTGAACTTCTATCCACCAGGGCCTGCAATGAATTTGCCTCCTTCTTCACAGACAAAATTCAACCAATTACACAAGCAATCAGTGCCTACATATCAGGTACAGGATATGTCTTGTCCCTGTGTCCACTTAAAAACAATTCATATAGCATGAGACAATTTGATTCTATTAACCATAAAAACCTGGAGGACATAATACAACATCTGAAATCCTCTTCATGCTGCCTTGATATTCTGCCAACAGGTTGTTTCAAAAATGTGTCTAAATGCATGGACTCAGATTTACTACAAATTGTCAACATGTCTCTCCTCTCAGGTTTTTTCCCACAGGCCCTGAAAACTGCAGTCATTAAGCCACTCTTAAAAAAGAGCACTCTAGACAGGTCACTAATGAGCAATTACAGGCCCATATCAAATCTCCCATTTTTAAGTAAAATCATTGAAAAGGCTGTTTTTCAACAGTTTAGTGCTTTCTTGGCACTAAATAACTGTTTTGATGTCTTCCAGTCAGGTTTTTGACCACACCACAGCACTGAGACAGCTCTTGTTAAGGTCTTCCATTTAAACACGGACAGTGGCAGAATTTCAGTCTGTCTAGTAATGTCTAGTCTGTCTAGTAATATGTTGTGGTCGACACAGTCGACCACAACATATTACTAGACAGACTTGAAAACTGGGTTGGACTTTCTGGCACAGTACTAAACTGGTTTAAATCCTACTTAAACGACAGGGATTACTTTGTGTCTATAGGTAATTACACATCTGAGCTGACAAAAATGACATGTGGAGTTCCCCAAGGCTCCATTCTGGGACCTCTTTTGTTTAACATTGACATGCTTCCACTGGCTCAGATTATGAAAAACAACAAAATATGTTACCATAATTATGCAGATGACACACAGATTTACATAACCTGTTCACCAGGGGACTATGATCCCATACAGGCGCTGAGTAACTGTATTGAGCAGGTCAACGATTGGATGTGCCAGAATCTTCTTTAATTAAACAAGGATAAAACTGAAGTTATTGTTTTTGGAGCCAGGGAGGAACGATTGAAATTCAGTGCTCGACTTCAATCTGTAATGTTAAGAACCACAAATCAAGCCAGAAATCTTGGTGTAGTCATGGACTCAGACCTATATTTGAGGAGCCATATTAACACAATTACAAAGTCAGCCTACTATCACCTGAAGAATGTATCAAGGATTAAAGGACTTATGTCTCAGCAGGACCTGGAAAAGCTTATCCATGCATTTATCTTCAGTCGACTTGACTACTGTAACAGTGTCCTTACAGGGCTCCCTAAGAAATCCATCAGACAGCTGCAGCTGATTCAGAACGCTGCTGCTTGAGTCCTCACTAAGACGAAAAAGGTGGATCACATCACTCCAGTTCTGAGGTCTTTACATTGGCTTCCTGTATGTCAAAGAATTGATGTCAAAATCCTGTTGTTAGTTTATAAAGCACTAAATGGTTTAGGGCCAAAATACATTTCCGATCTTCTGCTTCGTTACGAACCATCCAGACCTCTCAGGTCGTCTGGGGCAGGTCTGCTTTCTGTCCCCAGAGTCAAAACTAAACAAGGAGAAGCAGCGTTCAGTTATTATGCTCCGTATATATGGAACAAACTCCCAGATAACTGCAGGTCTGCTGAAACAGTCAGTTCTTTTAAATTAAGACTGAAGACTTTTCTTTTTACCATTGCTTTTAATTAAATATTTAAGATTTTTCTTTTTATTGATAACTTATACTGCACTGTAACTTTTACTGTCCTGTTTTATTTTTCTTTGGTTTTAGCTTTTTATCGTTGCTTTTAATTAAATATTTACACAGTGAGAAATGAGTAGGCAATTGAATTGGGGGATTATGGGAGTGAGATTGAACAGAGTGAAGGAAGTGGTCTTAAATCTCACGCCCGAGTGATTTGCAGGAACCTCTGTCCACCTGTAAACGCGCAGGTGGGTCTAGAGTATAACTGGATCAAAGTGGCCTGCTGACAGACATGTCCTGGTTTCTCTGTAGTGTCCGAAGGTTTTTGGAGTTTCAGTGGACCCAAAGATTGCTGTGGACCCAAGTACAGACTAGCTAGAGAGTGTGGATTAAGTGTACTTCTCTGTTTATGCTTTTTTCAGAATAATTGTAACTCAATTATTTGCTCAACCCCTCAGCCTGTTTTTATTTTCTCTTTTAACCCTGATTGTAACACTGTAACTTTTATTATATTTTATGTTGCTTTTAAACTTTTACATATTTCCCTGTTGCTTTTATGTTTTATGTAAAGCACTTTGAATTACCTTGTTGTTAAAATGTGCTATACAAATAAACTTGCCTTGCCTTACATAAATAAATATGTTTAGCGCCTTTCATGGGACCCAAGGACGCGTTACACATAGTTACAGAACATCCTGTTGGGATGAGCTCCAGAGGGTGGGGGCTGTAATGCTGACGGCTCTGTCCCCAAAGTACGGAGTCTGGTGTGGGGGACAGAGAAAGCCCTTGTACAGGAGAGATGTTAGCTAGCGCTAACAGCCTTCACTTTTCCAGCGGTTGGGAAACAACAAACTTTTATTAACGGACATACAGTGACCTACGCTTCACGTTTACTAACTTACCAGGCAGAAACTTACTGCTTATATATTTCTCCGCTAACTTTCACCGTCACGTTCTGCCGCTCGCTCTCTCAGTCGCTCGTCCTCACACACAGGATACATAGGGAGCTTCCGAGCGTCGAGTGTCACCTTGCGCACTGATATTAATGATTTGTGACATTTTAGAACGGTGGTTATTCATTCCGCAGCGGTGGTGTGCCGAATACAGGCTGTTGTATGCGCTCCGCAGACGGTCCGGGCGCTGCACTTCCGCGAGTTCCGCATTTTGCGTTCCGTCAGTTATCAATTAGCTTTAAATAATCGATTTTTAGACAGTTGTTAATCGATTCATAATCTTCCACGTCCGCATCGCGATGCATCTAAGAATCGATTAATCCTCCCACCCCTAGTGGGGATACTGCACATTTTTCAAACTCTAGCAAAACCGAGGAAAGAGCACTCAGTTCAATGGTCACACCTTATATCCCCCCAGCCTCATTAACCTCAGAGGTGCAACTGGACGGTTGACATGTTTGAATGGACAAATTGTAGCCTTTTCAGTTGGTTGGCTCTAGCTAATTGGCATTTCAGGCTAAACGCAAAAGGCCACAATTTATCATCTGTCACATTTTACATTTTGGATGTGTGAATCATCAGAACGGAGTAACTTATCATAAGGCAATATCACAGTTTCAAGGGTGAACAATTTCACTTGGTCAACTTGATCAGTGCAATCTTCCTGTCTTTCTGCTTCAGCCGCCTCCTCACGCTCACTTTCTCTTTCACTCTGTCATTTCAATTTTTACGCACAAGAATTTCTCTATTGAAATGCACAAAATAATAACATACTTTGAACACATCTTCCTTGTTGATGCCAGAGTTTTTCTTTGACTGGAAATCACCCAGCTGTAATGCTAATGCAATTAATGCTCTATTCACTGAGGGGGACACACACACACACACACCTTTCGTCACTTGCTGTTTGCATGGTGGAGTCACAAATTGAGGGGGTACAGGATCAGAGAGAATCCAAATGGCCACTTAAGTCATTTTCTTTTTTTATGCCTTCATTTTTCCTTGGCTTCTCTTCATATGATCGACGGAGAGAAAAAATGAGAGAAGGAGGCAGGCACACGTGCTCAGTCACACGCTGGTCCTTACGCCTGCACCTCCTGGTACCACAAACACACACACATTTGCACAGGCTGGGGGATCATATCTGGTGGTCCTAAAATCTAAATATTATATTCTTATACAGGAGATCTTAGTCTAAGACCCCCTGTCTAAGGAGGGTAAAAGTTAATGTTTACCAGCAGAAGGTTGATGAGCAAGTTTGACATACAATGCCAGACATGACATAGCTGGTGACAGACTAGAAAAGATCTAACTTGTTATAAGCCATAAGCATCTGATACAAAACAGATTTATCTGAGCAGGCTGCTTCCATAAAACTGAATAGAAACACCATAATGACAAAATGTGAAAAACAATTACATGTCTGAAGCATTATATAGTGAATACTAAGAACCTCAAGAGAAAAAAAAAGATTTTAGTAATGTGTGAAATGTTTTAAATTCACAACATCGCAATAATATTTTAAAAAGTTTCCTTTAGAATTCATGTCTCTCTGCCAGTGCTGCAGAGATGCCCTGGCCTACAAATCTGTAAGATTTATTTATATCAATGTAAGAACATGTTTGTTTGGTACCGATTAGTGATACACTGATGGCAATTTTCTTGTCCAATTTCAGATTCTTTTATTAGGATCCTTGTTTGCACCTGCACAAGAATTGGCTATTCTTCCTGGGTTCCAATTAATTGTATGTTTTAATAAAACATTGACTAATGTTCACTTTTACATTTTCTCCAAAACTGCACCAGGTTACAGGACCTTCTCTCACTCAGACTAATCTTAAAATAAAAAAGTGCTCCAAGTTAGGCTAATGGACAGAGCTTTTTTGTAAAAATAAAATTCAACTGTATAGACAGTGTAAATGTGACATCTCTCTCTCTCTCTCTCTCTCTCTCTCTCTCTCTCTCTCTCTCTCTCTCTCTCTCTCTCCCCCCCACCCCCTGTATCTATCTATCTTCTTTGTTTTTATTAAGTCGCCCACAAAATACAACACACGTTTTAGATTTTTCCAACTGTGATTCTGTTTTCACAGAAGCGGGTGAGCCACATGTGGAGGAGGCTTACTGTTAGTGACGTAGCTCATCAAATCGATCGAGGCCAACATGGTTCTAAATGACCAACCAGTGTGTTCATTGTAACAGTCATGTGTGGGAAACATTATTGTAGCCTTACAGGTATTGCATATTGCGACCTCACTGTGAAGAACTTCCACGAGAAAGGACCTGTTTTATCGCGCGTGTGTGACATTAGTTGGTTGCTGTCTGTATCACTTTGTGCAGGCGCAACATGTGTATTAAATTTGATGGCTGTGCTATCAGTATGTGAATGATTAGTTTCTTCCTGATATGCAGATGGCACTGTGTATAGTAGCCTCTGCCATCAGTGTATGAATATGGGTGAATGTGACAAGTAGTGTAAACTGCTTTGAGTGGTTGGAAGAGTTACAAAAGTACAGTCCATTAATATCTGTCAAAATATTCGCAATGTGATTTTTACCATATTGTGCAGCTCTAGTATAATATTAATGCTGTTTTATGTTGTAGAGCTTATTAAAGGCTTTTAATGTGTTTGCCTCCTACACAGAAGATCTCCACCTAAAAGGGTAGAGGTTTGCTTGTCTATTAGACACAGCTTTCATGGGTAATAATGTATTAACCTTGAATGCGGCCTGCTAATGTGTGTGTCTCACCCCTGTGACTCCTGTGCTTAGAGAGGTAATTTAGAGGACATTGCACTGGATGTTAACTAACAAGCTGCGCTACACAAGAACAGTTTGTTGCCCATATCGTCATTATGTCCCATTTTACTGTGTGTGTGTGTGTGTGTGTGTACATTAGTGTGTAAAACAAATTGCCCCCTATGGCTGTGTCATTTGGGACATTATGTACGACCAACACACAAACACACACATGTGCATGGTCACAGAAGTAACAATCAGCGTCCTAGTAAATGAGTTGAGGGGTTTCAAATGGAAGCACGGGAGCTTTCAGCAGTCTTCTGTCATGGTTTGGAGACATGCAGTGAAAAGATGGTTTATTACTTCTGGGGAACTGGGATTTACTTGGCATTCATGCCAAGTGTGTGGGATAAGGAGTTGTATTTGTGTGTACGTGTATGTGTGTTGTCAGGTGGAAGGATGCCCAGGCTATACATATGGATATGTTCTGCATGTGTGTTGGAAAACCACCTAACAATACTGATTGGTCCTGAAAACACAGAGTTTACTTTTTGTGTGTGTTATGTGTGTGTTACCTTTGTGTGTGCATGTGAGTGCTGATTTTCCAATCCTGAACCTGGTGTGAGTGTCCTTAAGCAAGACACAAATCTCTGACTATAAACTTTACCTAAAGCAATGCAAAACTCATATGTGCTTAATTCTGGATGCTCACATGAGTTTTGCATTGCTTTAGGTAAAGTTTATAGTCAGAGATTTGTGTCTTGCTTAAGGACACTCACACCAGGTTCAGGATTGGCTTTGTTTATGTAAACTGTGATTATTTAGATTATATCAAAACCCTGTACATTCATTTGTTTAATTCATTCATCATTTTTTTCTGTGGTGTTTTTCTGACCCACCAAACTCTGTTGCCCTCAGCATTTTGTAATGAAGCTGGCTTGTATCAGTTTGTTCAGCATGCTGGGGTGAGTTGACATGTGTGGGAGATGGTGTTCCCTACAGCTTAGTCTTCAGAGTGATGGCGCACTCTGCCCTGCTTTTCACTCCTTCACATCAGGAATTCACTCAATAGAATAAACTGCTAATAGAGCAGCTTCGGAATCCTAAAAAGTCAATTAGTATGGATATTTGGGAGTGCCTGTGCGTGCTTTTTAAATGCCGAAATCTATAGCGTAATTCAATGTCAGAGACCTCTCAAATCAATGAACGTGGAATACATTAAAGAAACAGTTGCTCAACAGCATGTAATTAAACTGCTCTGTGTGTGTGTGTGTGTGTGTGTGTGTGTGTGTGTGTGTGTTTCTCCACTTGGCTGTCTCTGGTAATTTGTATGATCAAGGGAATGTATGCTTAACGAATTAGAACCCAACTCGGAGTTCTGTACTTCTGTTTTCAAAATACACCAATTCCCACATTATATTTACATTCATTTGAATAAGATTTTTGATATTCATGAACCAACTATAAGAAAGGGGGGGAAAAAAAAGCATTAATGTTAATTGAAAAGGGACACACAACACACAGAACTCCAAAGTGGATGTGCTGTGCGTATATTGTGCATTTATAACAGATGTGTAGGCTGGGTGGTGAATATATATTATGGTCCCTGCCTGCAGGACTGTCTGTTGTTGGATCAGTATTGTCTTGGCAGAAGTTGCTGTACAAATTTGGGGCCATTAATTGTAGACCACATGCTGCCAAAGAGTGTATTGGAAAAATTATCTTAAGGTAGCTCAGCTGCTTTGCACAGATTGGATATGCCTACATATAACACCATAAAACAAGTGGAAGTAATATAATATCTTATGATTGTGTATTAGTATTTTAATAATATCCAAAGTGCGCAGTTTCTTCGTTTCTGTGTTTTGGAATAGTATATACTAGTCTAAAGGCCTGATGAGTAAAAAAGATTCTACATTTTTTTGAGCAGATTACTGAAGACAAAATCAAATTTGAGACAAAAGAGGACATTTAAAATGTTCCTAAATTTAAATAATTGAAATATTCAAAAATTCAAATTTAAATAATTTTAGAAAAGTTAAAATGTTGTTCTATAATGCACAGTTTTCTGCTGAGAAATCAGTGCAGAATGCAATATTGTAGGTAATTACATTTTCAGGAAGTTTCAGTTAATAATATTAATATTATAATAATAATAATAGTCATTTGTTTTTGTGTTAAGAGTTAAGTGTTAAGTGTTAAGATCTGTAGGATAACTCTTTAAGCGAAAGGGCCAAATTGTATTCTAACCTAATACGATATATTCATAGTGGCGTACTGGGTGGTGAATATGCATTATAGCCCCATGACTACATCTGTTGATTAGTAAGATGTCGACTGACGCTGGGCAAGTGATTTTATGTCAATGATTTTTGACCACACATTTACCGGAGGCAAAGGTCATAATTGGCAAATAAAATCATTAAAGTGAAAATCCACTGTGAAACAAAATGTACGTTGTATTCCAACAGCCTTAAATTCTCAAGCTATGTCTGAGAGCATTAACAGCTCTTTCCAAAACCTAGAGCTGAGGCAGCAATCTGCCAGATGACAAATCTTTCAAATGACAAAACCTGAGCGGCTCTGTTAATAATGGATCGGAGGCTGACCTCAGGAAACCATGAACAGTGCTCACCCACACAAGCGCATAAATATATATTAGTCTAGTGTGTTCTTCCAAGAATCAATCAGAAGTCTTACTTTGCTACGTGGTCAAGTGACGCCTTTTCTTTCTGCAGAGGTTCCAGTGAATGGAGCTATTTATTTTGGCCTTACAGCAAGTTGTTTTAAATTAACTGACACGCCAAACGTGACTGACATTAAGGCCAGAAATGTTTCCTTTTCATCGGGACATGACAGCAAGGTATAAACAATCTGAAATCTGCAGTGACCTTTAGAGTTGTTTACTAAGGGCAGTTGTTTCATGTCTGTGCTCACCCAGTCCGGCAGACACATAGGGATGGATTTGTAGCTGCCTGGACACGCACGCACACAAGCAGACGCGCACACACGCAGGCACGCACACACACACCACACACACAGGCACATTCACAGAGCGTTCTGCCTGGGGCTGGTCTTGGTACAACCCAGGGATTGGCATTTAATCTGTCAGTTCTGCAGGGCATTAGCCTACATTTTGGGGTACATGCAGACACAAAAATAGTTTGCGAGAGGCAGAGGCTGACTGACGGACAAAGAGGGAAAATAGACACATAGACAGAGAGGGGAGGTAAAGAGAGTGTAGCAGAGTTCAGGCGTCATGATGTGTTGGCCTCAGAGAGCCAGGGGCTGTATGAGAACCACACCAAGGCTGCCACTGGCTCGTACATGACCTTGCTTTTAACATGTCTTCATCTGCATAGTTAGATTGTACTCTACTTTTTGTGCTCAGCTGCTGAAGATAGTGTTATGTCTAGTAAGGTGGGAGGGCATGATCTGGTATATTTTCTTTTGGTGAAATGTGATTAGATTTATTGTTTTCAATTATTTCATTATACAGCATACCAGCACTTTCACAACATTTTCAGCAATAGCAGGTCCTCTACTTTTCACAGCTGAGCCGGTTTACTGGACTCACTTCTTTGTAGATTAAACAGCTGCATGTAAGGAAGTAAAACGGACTTTATGTAGCAGGTTATTCGTTTGGTTCTGTTCCGTGTTTTACACTGCCTTGTTCTGTTTTATTTTGTTCTCACGACGGTGAGGTGAAATGCCTTAAGGTTGCATGTGAACAAGCATCCCATTCCATTGTTGTCACCAGTACAGCCATGTCAGATTTGTGATTTATTCTTTGTAAAGACCCTGAGACCTTGAGGCCTCTGCTCTGTGCTTCTTACAAATATACAGAGGCTGTTATAGAAGTGTGCCCCTGTGAACTATGTGCAACTGTGTCTTTCTCTGTCTCAAATCTACATCTGTCTGTGTTGACTCTTTTTTTTTATTCTTAAACAGAATTTAAAGGTGTTGGCTCTATCAGCTGCTCAAGATGCATATAGATGTCTGACAGGAACCTTCTACCTAGATAATGTACCAGACAACATTGCTGAAAGTTGTCTGGCTCTGTGTTAGACCCCCCACCCATGTCCAGGGTAGCCCCAGCTTTGATCTAACTAACATTAGCATGAACCGATTAACAGGACTTTTATAGCAATAGTCAGGTCAGTATCTAGCGTTCCAGACCCAACAGACGTATCTTCTTAAAATCATTTAACTGCTGTCAGGCTAGATTTTTGTACTTTTGTCTCTGCTTAATCTAAGGCATTCAACTACAACAACAAACAGTCAGACCCAATTTTGTGCGAGGAATGCTGAAAGTGAAGTAACAGTATTACCTTTTTTAAGCTTGTTTATCAGAAAAGGTGATAGGCAAAGCAGGCATCAGAAGGGATGAAAGTAATGTGATGAAGGGCTAATAATGCTTAAATTCCCACTCCTAACGGACTTGACTTTTATCTGCTTCTGTCGGCTTTAAAAGACCAGGTATTATATCCTCTTATTTCCACAGCCGGTGAAAAGTATTTTATATGGCTCTACTACTGGAATGTCAAGTTAATCACCGTTGGGATGTAACAATAAATGGGCATTGCATATATAAGCAGTGGCACAGGAAATCGCTTCTGTTTGACAACCCATTAAAGTTTTTAGGCATTACTGTTGGAAAGCAACTGCAAATCTTTTGCCTTTTATCTTAAAATTATCATCACAATTATTTATTTTTGTAAAGTACAATTAATATATGTATATGTTCAACAAGATTCAGTGAAATGTTTACTTTGTCTTTAACATTTTGCTAAAATCGAGGTCCTCCATTGTTTGTGATGGTGACTTGAAGAGCACAGTGCCAGGACAAGAAATACCTATCGGATAGTGTGTACATGCGTTTTTCTGTGACTTCAGCTGGAAACAACAACAACACAAAAGTTGAAACTCATAGAGATGCTATTAGTTAAGCCTTACCGCCTGACTCCACACTATTTTTAAATATGCCTTGAAGAAATGCACACACAACAGGACATTTATTGCCTTTAGATGCAGTCAGAGGGTGATGGAGATTATTAGAGGACCAGCAGACCTCTAGATCAGTACGGGATGTGTTGTTGTGATTATTTCAGACAGGCCAAAGTCTGAGCATCTCTAGGCTTCTTCGGTTCATATAATTACTGATGTATTCCATTCTGAACCACATTTTTATGTGCATTTTGATGTTTACATTCTGTGTGTGTGTGTGTGTGTATTGCTGAATTCCACTCACAAACAACCTGTCACATTTGCTCAACAAAGTGTGTTTGAATGCAGGGCTCAGCACAGTAAGGGGCACTGGCTGTGTGTGTGTGTGTGTGTGTGTGTAGGTGCGCACCCATTTGTATGTGGCTAAAATTCTGGCCTGCTCACACAGAATGGGACTAAAGGCCTGATTCAACAGCTTCTCCCACCATTCACTGGATCCTGTTAAACATGCCTTTAATCTGGCTTCGGCAATGATTTCTGTTTCTGCATGTTTTCAGTGTATGTACATATGTATATGTGTGTGTGTGTGTGCGCGCGCGCCACTACTGGTACCTTGTTCCCTCACAAATAAGATCAGCCACCCATAAATACATTTTAAAAATGAAACAAATGTATTTTGTCTATACAGTGGAGAGAGGGCCTTTTGAACAAAGTTGAAGTGTTTTGGGCTTTGTTCAAATAATGATTTTGGACTTGCTTTTTACACTTAATTTATGTGGTAGACATTTTGCATGTTTATGTCTGTGACAAGGGTTTAGCCAATTTAAGTGACAAATACAGAGAGGCTTAGGCCTGCAGGAAAACAAACAAACAAACTGATATTCTTCAGTGTCCTTATTTTATTGTTACTGTAGGCATGTGGGTGCATGAGTGCTCCCTTAAATAAATGGCTGCATAGTGATATTGTAGCTGTCCTTATAAGATCTTCCTTAACAGCAATCACAAACAACTCCCGGCTTTTATCTGTTCAGACGGCTGGGCTCTTAAGGCACCCCACTGAGCTCCAGCCTTTTCGCTGATCCCCGATTGTGGATTTAAGCCATAAGAGGGCAAGTTAATATGAGATTGAAGATAAAGGGGGGACCTTTCACCGTGGTGTGTTGCAAGTAACTGCGTTTCCATAGTTGAATCCCAAGTCAAATTCTGCATTTTGCAAAGGGTTTGGTTGAGAGGCTTTAAAAAATGTCTTATCCATATGGAAGGACTCAGCAATCATGTTTGCAATTTCAACATCTATAGGTATGTGTTGAGATAAGAGTGAAAAGTGGGAAATAAATGGGTAGGAAAAAAATAAGTCAGGTCATCACCTTATCAATTGAAGTGGTATGTCTACATTTGTCATTTTAACAGTTGGGAAAATGTCTTAAATCTCATGCTACAATCAAGTCAATCAGATAAATTTTAAAGCCAAATTGTACGCCCATATGTTTTCTACCATGCTGTTTCATACTGCAGTTTTAGATTAGGGGTTTACACATTTGTGAAAAGAAGGATGAGTCTGGAAATGGGACAAGCCATCTATAATTGACTTGGGGAGAGAAGCAGTGAAAGGGCGTGTGTGCATAAAGTTGAGACGGGAAACCTTTTCCTCACTGAAAGAGTTATCGGGTTAAGACTGGTGCAGCTCAGTCACTTATTTTTGTGTGTATTTTTGGTTAGCTGTTGTTAATGATGGGCTTTACATTGGAATTGGAGTTCTTAATGACCAAACCTTAATGGTGGCTAATAAAGACATTCTCACTAATCTTACTAATTTTAATGTGAAACTTGTGTGAGTTGTGTGTATTACATTGTCTTTTATATTGTCGTTAATGTCTACCTGTCAGATACTATAGTTAAACTGTTGGCTAAATAGTGGTGCGACAACTAAATAACAGAATTGATGTAATGCGTCATTGTTAGAATACCTCCTTTCTGACTTATATTAGACTGTATACAGTTGATACTGGCAGGAAAAACAGAGAAAGAAGATATCATAGCACAGGGTGTACGTCATCTCACTGATACGATAGGATTACCAGTGTTTCAATGTTAACCGTTTTCTCTCCGTCTGGCGCATCACTCTCCATGTTGTGTGAGCTTTAAAGGAATGAAGGGGTGCTAAATCCCTCAGTGGGGGGGGTTTGATGGTCTTGTCACGCGATTCTTACACTTCTCAGGAAACACTGATGTCTTATTAAGAGATGACGATGCCTGGAACAGAATGGGAAAAGAGGCTTTACATTTATAAAGACAGTAACTCTAGGATACTTGAATAATGATCCCAGACTCTATGTATAACATAGGTATATCTAGTGAGTGTATATGTGTGTGTAAAAGGGGAGACGCCTCACCACAATGTGCTGTGCTCCAGCCTTTGAGTGAATTCAGATAATTGAGTCCCGGGAGTTGGGTTAGATGATCGAGATTTGGGTTACGTTAAGAGTATATTTAGAGAGGCCTTTAACCACCAAATAATAAAGAAAATACTCTGATTAATAAAACTCATCACAGTATGTCATACAAACCCTTTAATAAGAACAGATATCAATAATACCACTACAGCTTTGTTACTCTGTCAGTAAGGCTGCTGTGCAAAGCTTTGTGTTTCACCTGCAAGATGACTCAAGTCACAGCAATGCATTATACCCATGGGCAGCTAGATCACACCACCAGTTTCCTATTAGGCATCGGTGTCTGACTGGGACTGTGTATGTGTTTGTGTGGTATAATATGGGACAAGGATGGGAATTGAATATTTACATATATATTTACATAGGTAAAGGAAAAGATGGAGTGAAGCAGAAGGGCAAGATTGAGAGACAATGTTAACTGTAATAAGAAAATGGTAAAATATGTTGAGATGTGAAGTCTCTGCAGGAAGCTGGCATGGTTGAGGTGGTTTTATATTTTCTTTTTCCTAAGGGAGAGAGCTGAAGATTACTGACTGATGGTGGCTATAATGCTCATTATGTTGTTTGACAAATCTACAATGATCTTTTGGCAAAAGGTCATGTTAAAGAGGTCAGAGGTGAATTAAAAGGTTTTGGAGGTCATGCTCTCCTCAGCAAGTGATGAATCACCTGGCTGCATCTGTGGGGCTTTGCATGTACACACGTGTGTGTGTGTGTGTGTGTGTGTGCGCAGTGTGCCCAGGATTTCATTGATCAGGGGTATTAGTGTATAGTCCATATGTCATCATCTGTGTTTGAAGTCATATAATGAGTGTTAAAATTGGGATTTGTTCTGTTTGGCTAGGTTGTGTATGTAGGTTTGCTTGATTGTATTTACTGTGTATTTACTGTTGGTGGTTTGGAAGTAATTTTGACAACAGTAATGTCACAGTAATATAATTTTACCATAGTTTACTTTTTACTGAATACCTTAAATGCAATACATACTAGCATAGAGTAGTCAGTTATTTCTGCTGGTCGTGTTTTTCCGGGGGTATTTCAATTCTTCAAAGCCACACACATGTCAGGTTCATAGTCCGCAAATAATCTGAACTAAAGATTGTGGGCGTTCCCCATCAATAACACAATAAGCTCCATTTGGTATGAAGTTATTTTCCATGATAGCCTGTGCCAAGGACCCTTCTTGCCACTATTGTGACAGGAGAGAAATGCAGACACTCTCACACACACACACAGACACACACACAGACACACACACACATTCTCTCTCTCTCTCTCTCTCTCTCTCTCTCTCTCTCTCTCTCTGATTTATCCTGAAGTAAAATGGACTAGGGCTACAACTAACAATTATTTTTATCAATTTATCTGCCAGTTTGTTCTGTAA
>NC_060152.1:21348610-21376132 GCF_021292245.1 Micropterus dolomieu
CACACACACACACACACACACACACACACACACACTCTCTCTCTCTCTCTCTCTCTCTCTCTCTCTCTCTCTCTCTCTCTCTCTCTCTCTCTCTCTCTCTCTCTCTCTCTCTCTCTCTCTCTCTCTCTCTCTCTCTGGGGATTTATTAAATTTAGAGCCTCATTGCTGTAACACCTGCTTCACTCTTTGTCTACTTTCACTGTTTATTTCAGTATTTTACCATAAATATTTTTACCTCTTTTCTTTAGTACCTCTAAAATGCCTTTGTGTGTGTGGGTGTTGGACAGGAGAGCAAAGATGAAACAGCTGTCAGCCAGAAGTTAGTTAATTTGTTCTGGTGGTGAAGTTGTTTCTGCTTAAAAACATTTTTGTCAGGTAACCAACCACTGTTCGAGAGTCCTGATCCTCCTGAACAGTGAGAGTAAGTGGCGTTTTAGGAGGAGGTTTGTTGTTAATTTGAATCAGCTCAATCAACTTAAATATATACCATATTAAGATCCTGTGAATACTCCTCACCCAATGAAGATTTCTCAGTAGCAGAGTGTGTGTAAGTAAATTTTGTGTTATTTAGAAAAATTACTTAGTTACTTAGTGTAACCTACATTAAACCAGTAACCAATGCACACCAAATTATAAAACAATGCAAAGCTTCATTGTCCACAATAACTTTGTTACACAGTTAGGCTAAAATAGCAGATTACAGTGTCAATGGAAATTGTATCACGAATGCCTTTTTGAAATTATGTCTTTTAGTAGGAAAAGTAAACACTACACATATCTTACATAAAAACTGACACACACACACACACACACACACACACACACACACACACACACACACACACACACACACACACACACACAACTTGCTTTTAAAATCGTGTAGTTAAATCTGACGCCATGTGTATTGGTACCCCCTTAGCATGAAACAAATTTAATGCAAAACTGATGACCTTGATGCCTTGGTAATACTGTTCTCAAATTTTGTGGCAATAAGGCACATTAAATTAAAGATAAAAAAGATTGACAAAATGCAGGAGTAAATGAGAGTGAGGTTATTTTGCTCCCAATTAATGAAAGCAGAGGGCCCACTGGAGTAATTTCTGTTCCAGTTTAATTGAGTTTAGTTATTTCGAGCAAGTAACATATTCCTCATTTGGGAGTAGTTAAAGAGGTGGTGAAGGAGCTAGAGGATAGAGATAGGAGGATGTTGATGTGTTTTCAGGTGCTCTTGCTATCTCCTGCAGGTAATTCTTCTCCCAGCAGGTGATGACAGACCTTCACAAGGTCACACTATTACCTCTCTCTGTCTATCATTCACTCCCTCACTTGTCTTCTCTCCACTTTTGCACTCGACACACACTCTAGTGAGTTTGTCGTTGTCATTTCTCTCCTTTGTCTTTGGTTTCACAGTTCACGTCCCTAGATTCCATCCCAATGAAGAGAGTGTTGTATAAAGGATTTTTCAGGATGCCATTGGCACCCAAAATAAACAAAACCCAAACATTAAACAGCTCAATATGACAGTTTATACTTTTTTTGTATTACATTGCTTTTCCTGTTCACAGTAATAACAGTTTTAATATGGTAGTGGATAAACCATACAGTGATGTCTGTAAAACAAAATTGGCACTGTCATTGTGCTGTCAGTTTGTAAAAGCACAAGGGTGTCATGTTGCTACACGGACCACATGTGTAATTTTAAAGCAGTGATTTAAAGGCTTTATACATAATTCACTGTAATCTGATTCAGGAGAGGACTGTGAATCTTATTAGCACCTCATTAGGAATTGCATTGCAACAAAGGGAGAGAGAATAGGTAGGTGAAGAAAACGATCGGAACATAGATGGAAATGAAGGGAGTAAAGCTCAGTTCATGGCTAAACTAACTTAGATCTCGTTACTAAAATGAGTGAATGTTGGAAGAACACGGGTGACGTCTGTTTCTCTTTAGTGATTTTTGTCACATTTTGCATCTTATTAATAAACAGACAGTATAGTTATGTTAAAAAATAACACAACCAAATACACTGCTTATAGTTACATCTCAAATTGTGAAAGAACAGGTGAAGATTGTTGTTGCACAGGACAGCTTCAGGCTGCGAATGTGTGAATCTAGATTTATGTCTGTGTATTAGGGCCTTTCTGAATGGGTGCGAGTGTTCTGAAACTGAAGCAATTACTGGTTTAATCAGTCAGCTGGTTGACAAAATGTAATCAAGCAACTATGCCAGGTATTTTCTGGTCCCGGCTTCTCAAATGGAAGGACTTTCTGTTTTTCTTCAAATATATTTAAAGACCTCATCGTTGACCATTTACTGACAGTCAGTGGTTTACTTGAACATCCCTAAAATAATTACTATATTTCAGTTTATAAGCATGTGAGCACTGAACTCATCAGTTGTCTCATATTTGTGTAAGACGAATGTTTGATGAGTAAACTTGGCATTTAGTTAACACTTCTGTATGGGAGAGTGCATCGGATTGGGGTCTTGGTGATTTGACATTGTTACTGAATGTGGGGAAATGGAGATGTAGCTGATCTAGCAGATGGCATACGGAGAGTACTACACTGACCCTCTGTTCACCTCTACACACACGCACTCACAACACCTGCTGCTCCATCCCTCTCTCCCTGTCTCTCTCTCGCTCTCTCTCGATTTCAGTCAGTCTACCACAGTAACATGAAAGAACTGAAGAGTAATGCTAGATTGTCTCTCTTTTTCTGATTTATAACCCTGTTTTCCCAGGTTGGTCATATTTGTCTGTTTTGTCTTTGGACTAGTTTGAGTCACGTTTTCTTTGATATAAGGGAGGCCATAATGTAGAGATTCAGAATGTATGTGCGCTCGTGTGTGCGTAAAATGGTACTCCGGTGGCAGGTGTGCGTAACAGCCAGCATACCAGCTGCCGTGTTCCTATCAAGTATCTTTAGTTTACACACAGAGGCATTTGACACTGAACCAAACCCTGTGCCGCTGAAACATGATCACCCTGGGTCTGTACACCAGTAGACAAATACACTTTGAACACAACAAACTTAGACAAACTCACAATGCATACTCACAATCACACACGCACAGGTTGACCCACAAAGAGTAGGAATCCTTTGTGTGTTTCAATAAGCTGTTTTTACATGCTAATCATTTATTTATAATACTCAACTGTAAGAGAGAAAAGGGACAACAACAGGAAAGAGGTGTGTGTTCTCCTGAGGAGCACCTGTAAGCTTTTGGCATTTTCCCTATTGAGTTGCGGTCTTTTTTTTTTTTTCGATCCCAGAGGCTTTTTCAGCTGTTGTTAGATAAAAAAGCACTGACCTGGAAATTACTGAGCTACTGAGATATTTTATACTGGCTGCAAGTTATGACATACTCTCCATGCACCTTCAGGGTGACAAGTGCATTATTTGAGAAACTTTGCGGTAACACATACATACTGATGAAGATACAAAGTCTCTTTCAATGGATGTGACATCCACATTACATATTTGAAAGTATAGAGAAGTGCTTGATATACATTAAGTCATGCAAGATGACAGTAAGAAGTTTTGACCTTTGCGTGCCTTATGCTAAAACCCAGAGGGGTAATTGTGGAAGTGATGCACACAGTAAAAGAGAACGGATAGGTGTAGAAAACAGATGACAGCATCAAGGGTTGGTCATTGTGTGGGAAATTAACTTTTTAATTAAATTGTGAACATCTACCAGCCACTAATGGATACATGTTCAAATTCACTAGCCACAGAATAGTAAATCATTATTTCATGTCTGAAATCTACCAGCTACTTTTATATTTAACCAGCGTTTGGCTGTTGGCTGGTGCTTATTTATCGACATGGTTCCAAACCAGTGGTTTGGGAATGAAGGAGGTCACATTCAATGTCAGATGATTGTCAATTGTGGATGAGGTAAAGTTTACAGTAGAAACCAATGGATAACAATACATGTACATTTGAGTTAGTATATGTATTTGCGTATCCATGTCTGGCGTTATCTTTGATTATTACATTTATCTGCAGTATCTGTGGGAGTGTAAATATGTGCCGCATCATGGCCTCTTGCACTTCATCTAGGAGGGCTTGCTACTAATTTTACTTCATCAGCAGATGGACAGGGTACTGCAAAATAGCCAAGAAGCAATTTCAACAAACAGTATCTAAGTAAGTACAGTATCTGGACTGACACAAGCCCAAGGCTTACAACGTGGCCATACGGCTGGTACGTACATACATATATGTATATGCAAATAATGATGGATGCATGGAAAAGTACATAGCAACATGTCAACCTCTATAAGGCATGGGGTCACTGGGTCGGTGTCTTAATATACCCAGGGCAGTCCTTAACCTCTGAGGTGCTGGAAACAAACAGACAGCTGGATATGGAAGGAAGGAATATTGCTGGGGGGAATCAGGCCACATGTGGCATTCCCTGCTTGCCTGAATACCACTATAGTTTAGCAGTGACTTGTGATTAAAATTGTATGTGTATGAACGTTTTGCTGTGTGTTCCTGTCAGAATAGGTATCATAATGCATTCTCTCTGTGCTATCTAGGCATAACATTACAGCAGTGTATTATTAACAGTAAAAGGTTTTCAAGTTATGGACATAGGAATGGGGCTAATGAGTGTAGACATCCTCTAAAAAAATTTTGAGAATTAGTACTTTTCCAAAATGAGAGATTCAATATCATAAATGGCTATTTACTTTTTATTTTTTACTATAAAATGCTAATTTGAGATTGTATCACTTACTAAGCTGGTTTTGCAGTTGTAAACACAAATTTACAAAAACACAAAGTGCTTTACAAAAGCATTATACATACAGCATACAAGAAAGAATTAAAAGAAGATAAAGAGACCACCACCGGAGCCACATGTTGAAAACTATCTACACAATACATAATAAAAATACATAAAGATGCAGACCTGGTGAATACAGGTAACCCAAACGCTTGTCTAAACAGGCATGTCAACATGTTGCTTGAAAATAAAAAGATTCAGTAATATTAAGAAATACAGTGACTACACAAGTTGTGGCATCATTGATGTGCAGGTTAAAATCACCAACTACTAACGCTTTGTCAGTCAGAAAGTTGGGAAACTCGGGTAAAAAATGACCTGCTGGACCGGGACCAGATAAACTAAAATACTATAAAACGTCTTAAGCCAACCAACTTAAGCATTGGAAGCTTTGACGGTGCGAGAAATTTGATGGATCACTTACGCACCATGGCGATCCTGACCATAACAAGGGCGTGAGCGCAGATCAGTGCTTCTGACTGGGATGTTAATGGGTATGGGAGTGGAAGCAGAAAGAGGCTAGAGGGACACAAGTAGGAGCTAGTGTGGTTTTTAGGGGAGCGAAAGGTTTGCTTGTGGTGACTGGAAATGACCGGGTGATCTAAATCTATTTTTTCCCCATCTAAGTATTGTGTTATTTTAATTGTCTCCTTCCTGCTGGCAATCTTGACTTGCCGGGCATGCTTTCTTGGCTTCCGTAAAACACAGCAACAAACCTGCTCAGCTTGGTCAAATACACAGGTTACCCACAAGGCCACCTTCCTTAGAAGTAGAGACTCAGCTGGTAACGCAAACGTGCATGTAGGCTGTGGTGTAGTAACCCAACTTGTTAGAAAACATAGTAGCTATATAATGTATAATGAAGTATTTGTTTACCTTAATAGAAAGAATGGGACAGGGGTGGAGCAAGAACTCAGATCCTTTACTTCAGATAAAGTACTAAGACTATATTGTAAAAACAATTTGTTCCAAGTAAAACTACGGCATTGGAAATGTTGCTTATGTAAAACATTGTAAGCATAATCAGGAAAATGAACTTTTAAGTATTAAAAGTAAAAGTACTTTTAAAAGAAAAGCAGCAAATCTTCACATTTGTCAAGCTGGAATCATGAAATGTTTATACATGGAAAATAGTTGATAACCCAAGTAACATTGCCCCCCAAGCAAAATGAAAATGAAGTACTTCAGAAACATGCCCGGCCCCACATCACACACCATCACCAAGAGCTGCTTTCATGCCATAATTTGTCAAACAGCAGACTGGAGTAGATCCAGACATTAGCACCACAATATTCTGAATCCAGAATCGATCTTTAATTGGGAATCATTTTTTAATTGAGAATCGATTTGATAATGAATCATGACCCCAGGAATTGAATTTGAATTGAGATCTCAGCCATGTAATCTGATTTAATCTGTTGTTAGCACATTTTAATATGTATCTAATATGTTGCTTAAACACAAACTGGATAGTCAGTCTTCAAATAAAAAAACGTAGGTCCATTTTGAACATATAAATGTGACATTAACGTGACTTTTATTCTCAGATGTAATAAAACATTTCATGTGTGTTGTAGACCACATAACCTGGATCTTTATCGAACATATTTACTGATTGAAAGTGTGAAATGCAGAAAAGGGGAGAGAGAGAGAGAGAGAGAGAGAGAGGCTGAGGCAGCTCTATTTATCCCCAGCTAGAATAATATTCACCATCCCTCTAACAAGCCAAATATATTTTAAAAATCACCTCCTTATTCTGCAAAGCCTTTTTTCTTCCAACAATTTGCCCCCTGCCTTCCTGCTCTTCTCTTTTCTTATGGTAATGAACCTTGCCTTGAACCTCACTTTTAATTGGTGTCAACTGAGATGAGAAGAGTGAAGAGGAAAAAATCCTCTTTTAAACATTCCATAAATACATTTTTACCAAGTAAAGGGGTCCCGCATAACAATTTATTCACACAGCTGGCTTTGTGCATGCTGCATCCTTGGCTTTTAAAGGAATGTTATTTAGAATAAATAATGCACTACGGTTAAATGAGGAGGCCTTTTAGAGGGACTGATCAGCCACCATTGAGCCACTTGCAGCGCAGGGGAGAACATATCAGCTAGGGAAATTAACAGGTTGAATAGATGCTTAGACTTTTTAACTCTATAATGAGGCTCTCATAGTCTGCATAGTCCTGTGACACACGTACAGTGCATGCACTCACATATCTTCTTTGACGTGCATGCTCACATAGCATAAATAACTCGCATTGCACCAATTCTCATAAACATGAATGTGTAAAATATATATACAAAAAAACATTGTTATAAGTACGAACAAACAGACATACTTTTTGGAAATACACATTATTTAGTATTTCCTTACATTATTTGTCGTTTTTAACAATAACTTAACACATATGGGAATTTATTAAAACTGTTACAACAATAGGCGATAAAAATCGAAATAGTGATTAATATCCATCATACATCAAGTCAAGTCACGCTTTGGTGTCATTCTTCTGCGTACAAAGTATACAGCTCGTTGTGTAGTATGTTTTCCAATATGGCAGTTAACACCAGAGGAACAATAAGATAATTAGAATTTCACCTGTAGCTTAATACACTTGAGGTATTCACAACCACTGAGGTAATCTTTTAACTATTTATGCAATATATGTCTCACTCTTACCAATTGTTTCCCTTCACAATGTAACAGAGTGGACAATCATAAAAGGTTACTAAAACATAGTTTTTGGGACAAATGAGCAATTTCACGGGTTAAGATTTGAAACTGCTTTCTAATCCCTACTTATTAGAAAGGTATAATTATTTATCTTGGTGTTGGCTGGAATTAAAGAATGTTGATTTGCAAAGATTGTTGATGCATCCCAGGTCACTGAGCATGTGCCGTTCCACTATTCCAAACCCTTGCTTGCAATAATTTATGACCTTGAAACCAATCATGATTGTTTATGCTTGGACTAATTCTGTGTGGATTTATTCAACCAAGAATTTTCTTTCACCTCTATCACCCTAGAATTCCCCTCTTGTCTCTACTGTCTTCAAAATCTATGTATAGATTCACGCAAATGCACACAAACACATGCAGTGCACATGCACACATACACGCGAAGCTATACATACACATGCAATAATTTATACACGCAGGCAGAAAAATGCATGTATGACTACAAACATGCTCATACATGTTCAGATTGATTCACACAGAGGCAAAAGTCTTCATGGGGAGTGGCTCTGAATGGGAAATACATGTGTATGGCCTGTGACCTGGCCTGACCTAATCTGATACTAAAGCTGCCACACTAACACACAACTGCCACTGTCCCAGACACTAGCCATGTGTGTGTTTTACCCATTTACATTAAAGGTAAGAAAACTACAAATCCTCATTTAGGTAGTTTGTTTGCAGAACAAACCCTCTAGAATATACAACAGTCAACTCATAAGACCAATCCCCACTGAAACAACGAGCGCTTTTGTTCCCTCCTCTTTATTTTTACCAACATTAATCTGTACAAAGCGACTTACTATTGGCATTTGTTCTAATAAGAACATGATACTGATTTGGTAAAAAATATTTCCTGTTTCCTTAAAAACCCTAATAGTCTGGTAGCAGCTTCATAGTGCACATTTAGTTCCATATGGATGTGTGTGTGTTTGTTTCCCATCCTTAAATCTTAATGCAGCATTTGTGTCTCCAAAACAGCCTCAGGCTGAGGGTTTGCTCCCATGTCACTGTCCCATAACAGCCTCTCCCATAGAAAGCAGGACTTTGCATTAGAAATAGCCCTGATGGGACGTTACTCAGAATTCAGTGCTTATCTCTAAATGCAATTCCCTGCACATATGCGTGTCTGAATGTTTGTGATGGCCTTTCCCATGGCTCTTGCTTTCTTTATTAGCATTTTCTCTATTATGAACCATTCAAGCAGTGAATACAACTCATTTACAGTAATGCAATATTTATCACACATTCAACTCATTTTTACAAGACAGATGTCATCCATTTCACAACATTGGGCAGGTGTGTGAGGTTTTTTTAAAGGCCATAATCTGAAAGCCTTGTATTTCCTCTTACTTGCCTTTTAATAGGCCCATGTTGACGATTGAGCTGCATCCTATCTCTGATATACCCGAAGGCCATGTGAGCTAGCCATAAACTAGCCATGTTATAGGTGTATTGATTGGTCAACAGATTGCTTATTTCCTGTAAACCGCATCTTTAACGTGAATGCCTTTATTAACTATATTGGTAATAAATGAGGGGAGGCCCCCCCATTTGGTTTTGTTTTCAAGTGGTTTGGGGCATAGTTATGGTTACTCAGATCAATCTCGATTTTGCTACCATCAATGTCTTTAAAAATGTAGATTGAAAACAAGGTTTCATGAGAGGCAATCAGGCCTTTGCAACTTGTCTTAGGTGCTTAGGCTGTCCAAATCTATATTGTCTTTAACATCGCTTACCACTACTCACTTTTATAGACCTGTTTTAATGTAATTATATTGTATTGATTAATTTTGACAGCACTTTTCTTGTCTTTTCTATTGTCTTACCTTGCATTTTGTCTTAAGTTTTTCTCCCATTCACTGTTTCTTTATGGGCATCAACTCCTGCTATCCTGTGAGACACAGCTGCAGTCGATGTGTGTGTGTGTTTTATATGTGAGTGAGAGGAAGAGAGAGATCCCATGAGATTCTGCAGCTTTACCTCTCTCATTCCTCAATCACAATCCTGCTTCACAGCCCCCGAGCTCTCGTCCCTCCCCCTTCATTTTCTTTTGAGTCCTGTTGTCATCCTTCCTCTCCCCCTCCCCATTTGGTGATAAAGATGTGGTCTTTGTCAGTTTTTTTTCCCCCCATTCCTTTTACTCATAGCCAGTTCTCACTCCCTTGTTTCTCCTTCCCACCTTTTTATTTAAAAAAATAAAAGTTCAATGCTTCACATTTAGATTTTTCTTCTTTTGTATGTTCGTATACATTTTTTTTTTTTTTTGCCCCATGTGCAAAATGGCTTTCAAGCTAAACACATTTACATTGATGTTTTCAAAATATCAATGTTGACTAATATGCACTGTCCCATATAGATGAATAAATAAAAACAATATATTCTGAGGACATTAAAGGTGGCTGATTATAGCCATTTTGCTGAAATATGTAATATATTAATCATTGATAGTTATCCATTTGAAGGAGTTAAAGGTTTTACACTAAGGGCATTTGTTAGTGTAATCTGATTATTTTCCCATTACACCCCCATAGGCTACTGATTGCACCCTCTGTTTTCTTCGAAATATAGGGTAACTTGGGGAATTGTACTGTGACTGAATCTAGAAAGCCAGCAGTGACATTCAGATTTGTTATCATCCCACAGAACAATAAGATGAAAATAGTAGGATATAAAACAAAATGATTACAATTGTAGGAAAATTGAATTACCCACCCCAAGAAAAGAAGCTTAGTCTGAGAGAGGATGTCACAGTGAAAGCCAGTTATTGATATACTATGTAGACAAACATTACAGTTATCACTTAGCTGGTTGTCAGACCATATAACAGAGTGTCGGTCTTTATTTGGCAGCTGTATGGTGCCTAACTCTATTAAATAACTCATTGGACGCTAGTGGCATGTGAGAAGGCAACTGTTTAAACTGACGTATTACATACAGTAGGACTGATGGGACCTTTATAAACTCTCCCTCTGCTTCATCTGTCATGTTTCCCTGCCTTGTATCTCCTCTAACCATCAGCTACTTCCTGCTTTACACTCACCTGTGTCATTTCCTCTCCTCTCTCCTTTTTATATGTTTATAAAAGGTGTTCTTGTGACAGTTTCCTGTCAATCATTCTTATCCGTTTCACCCTCTTCCTCTCTCCACTCTAAGCTACATCTCCTAGAGGCCCCTGGTCTAGTACGTTATCAACTTTTATTTAGCTCAGCTTGTCTGCAGTCAGATCCTGTAGGCCCGGAGTTATTTGTTTTATTTATATTGTTTATATGTTGACAGTTGTTGTAGTAAACTTTGCCAGTGCACTTTTATTCACAGAGGAGCAGCTGCATTTTCCATCAGAACAACACAGTGTGTTTTCTCCACGTTCATTCAGTCTGGGCTGTCGGTCAGTGATGGGGATGTATCTCCCGCTGTTAGAAAAAAAATAAAACACAGGAAAAAGAAATGTGGGAAAATAATAAAACATTAAACAAATTAATATACATTATTCTCCCCTCAGTAGATCAGAAGTAAATAAGTTCAAGTGTTGTAATGGATTTTAATAGCAGTTGTGGAATTTAAATTAGGGCAGTGACCAGGCCCGAGAGTTGCATTGTTGAGCAAGTCGGAGAGGTAGTGGAAAATATGTGAAGGGGAATATTAAATACATTTGGTCTCTCTCTTTCTCCCTCACTTTATCACACTCACACACACTCATGCACACTCCAGCTCACGTCTTAATTGCTGAGGCTTGATGGGTACTTAACCTTGCCCCTTGCTGCTTATGCAAATGCAGAGAGGTCAGGAGTGTGCTGATTGGCTGGCTCGCTGTCAACTCAGCCAGAAAACTGTCGAGAATGCAGAGGAGAGGATGAGGGAGGAGAGGAGACTGGGGAGCAAGGGCAGGGGAAATATGGCAAAAGAGAAAAGGGACAGGGAAAGTACGGATGTAATGGGGAAAAACATCAATTACACTAGATTTACGATTTATGATTTTAATGAGCAGTGTTTGCTGTTGAAAAAAAAGTTCACTTGAATTAAGCTGAGCTAAATCAAAATAGTTGGTATTTTACCACATTTTCCTGACAGGACCGGTGATAGAAAATAATCGTTTTAAGAAGCGCCTAGAGCTAATCACAAAGTAGATATGTGCATCTCAGTTACACAACCTTTCCTCAGTACTCTTACCAGTATGACCTCATCCTTTGAACAACATGTGTTTAAGGAACATATGGCTGACTCTGTGTGTGTAATGAGCTCATCCTCTTCCCCCCTATGTAGCTATCTGTATAAGGCTCAGGGTCTTTAGCAGCAGGGAGAGTCATTGAGAGGGCGCACACACACACACACACACACACACACACACACACACACACAGTTCATAGCTGCAAGCCTGTTTTGCATGTTTCTCCACCTGACAAAAAATCTGTGCTTCATTAGATGAGGTTCAAGGTCTTTATGTCTCAAATATTTATAAACCATAAAATTACCTATTACGTGTTTCTGAGTTGTGGTTATCATTTATAATGACTACAGAAAAACAAAGTAACGGTCCTATGTTCTAGACAACATTGTTACCTTTACTGGAGGCACAAGACACAATGGATAGAGCGACAGAATTCATCAGGTGCATAACAAAAATAAAATTAAGTTATTTTTGTATAGCACTACACTTAATGAGAAGTTTAAGATAAAGGATTATACATTTTATCATATTTTATAACGTTTACATAGACAGCTTTTTGGTGGTGGTGGGGGGCATGTGTGGCAGTGGTGAGAACACCAGCATTGTGGCTCATTTATATGATGAAGTCATAAATTGCACTATAGAAGACCGCTATAATCCACAAAGGAGAAGGGCCTCTCGTTCACTTCAAGTTTTGTTGTGAATAAGTTGAAGAGGCCCTTATATAGGTCATGCAGTGTGGTACATCGCAATGCCTAGAGTTATTTCAATGTCATATTAATAGCAAAGGGGCTTCTCCAAGTCGGCCTGATCAATTCAGCTGGGCATTTAGTCTGGTCTAATTTGACTGATTCCCTGTGTCCACTCAGCTGTTAAAAACCAGAATGTACAGCACAGCCCTCCCTACCATACATGCATACAACAGAGGTCATACATGTATGCATAGACTACTGTACTCTTTTGCCATCGCCATTGGTGTGTGTACGTACAGCATGGTCAGAGCATGTGGGTGTTCGGACCCTGTGTGTGGGTGCGTGTGGTCTTGAGGCTATGGAGAGCAGTAACACAGAGTTGACAGGGGGCCTTAGAGATTTAGGGCAAGGTGCCAAGGAAGCCAGCAGATGCGCGCACACACACACCCACACACACACACCACGTCCTCTGATCTCGGGGGGCATCTGTTCTGGTCCGGGTCACTGGCAGCGGGTGCTCGGTCGAGCTCAAAAGTATCACCACGGCAACTGCATCGCATAATTCCATTCCATCTCATCCCCATCCGCGAACTGGGTGCGACGTGATTGGCCTGTTTCCCCTGGGGCGCTGAGGCGACGGCTCAGGCGCTGTCTGCTTACGCTCTGTGTCAGCTATGGCTCTGAGTCTGTGGGCGGGGAGCGAGTAGCACATTAAAGAAACGTTTGGCGCATTTTGGCAGGAGACGGTGTGAATTATGCAGACGCACCCCTGCTGTGCGTGTGTGTGAGTCTGTGTGCAGTGATGCTAGTGTGAGTTTTTCATGAGGAACAGACAATATTGGTCTTTTCTTTTTGTCTCACCTCACCCAGCCTTGAAAGTTTACCTCTGTCTATCTATTAATAACTGGAATCATGAGATATTCTGTTGCTGCATTCCTCCATCCCGCTGTCTGTTTTCAAGGTCTGTTTACATCAGAAAAGACAGTCACATCGCTGTGGATTATATTCATTGCCTTCTATAATAAAGGTAAAAGGTCAGTGGATGAAACCAGTGAATTTACATGCACAATACAAATGTGCATTTCGGAAGATCAATGGAAGTGCAGTTTCTCTGAATGTGCTGTTGAAACAGTTTTGTCTGTAGTGTGGCATCATAACAGGCTTTCTTCTTTCTTTATGTTTCATCTTTTTTGGCATCTTAAGTAATTTGTTGTTACCTGCCCAACACTCGTATGCCAATAAACAGTTAGATTGGGAATAAAGATGAGAAGAGTCACTAAAATAACCCTGAATACAAACAGCTCAAAATAATCATAAAAACCACTCCCATTTCTGCCTTTATGTCTCTTCCCTTCATTCCTCCACTCATCTCTCGCCAACTTTAGCTGTCATCTATCCCTCCCTTTCCTCATTCACATGGCAATGTAAGCTTGCTTTGAAATGAGTTGTCTCCCTTCACCTTTTCCCCCTCCTCACACTGCATTCTCACAAACCACCTCCATCACTATCTCTCTTTGTTCGGTTTTAGAACACATAGTATGAATTAAAACACAACTGACAATTTGTATCCACTTTCAATGCACCTCCTCTGTCCTCCTGTCACTATTCCTACCTCACTCTGCCACCCTCCTCTCTTGCCCCAGCTGTCAGGAAGCTTCATTATTAAAAATTCATGGATGGGTCTGCATGGCTCTTCCAAAAGCTTTTTGTCTGTCAGACAGAGTGTCTCAAATCTCACCGCTCCCAACTGGAGGTGACAGAAAGAGACACACATACATACATACATACACACATACATATACATACATACATACATACATACATACATACATACATACAGACACACACATACAGACACACACACACACACACACACATACAGACACACACATACAGACACACACATACAGACAGACAAACACATACACACATACACACAGACAAACACATACACACACACACACACACACACATAGTCCTCGTGGTTTGCTACACTATTTTACTCCAGGCTGTTGTAAATCAAATCATCCTGAAAATGGGATTCTTAGTGCTACTTTTCATTTCTAATAATAAGTCATTGTAAAATACCTTATCAGTGCCTACGCTCTTGCCATTGACCACATCACGCTGTGTCCAGCTTTTCATGAATGTTGTAAATGCACACCACAGTGTTCTAAATCCCCAGTTTTGGCTTGGATATGTTTTTCTCTCATCCGATGTCATGGTGACCTGTTTTGTCAGGAAAAACAATGTTGTGAATTTCATGTTTCATGTCTTCTATCATGTTGTACTGGCTCTTTTTTAGACAGGGGCTGTGCCGTACAGTACGTCAGTCACTTTTTCTGTCACTCCTCTCACGCCCTTCCACATGCACACACCGGTGCATATAATGTATTGTGCTATGATTGAACAAGTTGTATTAATTACATGATGTACAGCATAGCAGATCCCATTTTACCAGATTAGACTAAGGGCCAGCTTTTCTGACATCCCGAATAAAGCGTACTAAATTCTGTGTGCATTCTAAAATATATTACATGTTATTGTAGTACCTGTTATGGATGTTCAAGTAAGAATTATTGCGTGCAAACACAATGGAGGTGGCAGTGTTTAAATGATTGTTTAGTGTTTTAATGGTTTCGGCCATGGAGAGTTGGGAGAGAAAGCAGCCACTGCGTAAAAACCTTGTTTCTTTTTCATTCAGTGCGTCCCGAATATGTGGAAATCGTATGTACCTGCCCATCCTCCCTAAGATTACACTAAGTACTTAGGACAGCACACCTGAAAAACTACTTTGGGAAACCACAGCAGAAAAAGATACATTATGCTGGAATGACCCAGATGCGAGGAAATGCCAGCATTTTTTTTTTATTTCTGTATATTGGATTTTGAATGTTATTATCTAATTTTAGTTTCTCCACGTCTTCTTTCATTACGCCTATGTCTCCTTCTCACAACCATAAGAGCAGCCAACTCTCTTTCAAACGTATTAAATACAGATGATGTTGCACTCACATTAAATTGCTTTTAGACTTGTTAGATCACACTGTGTGTAGTAAATAAAGTATTTGCATGTTACCCTCCCATTACTTTGCACAATAAAATTGCACCCCAAATTGCATATTCATTAAGGCAAAAGTAGTAAATGAACAACAGGTGTTATCTTACACTTTTGGAAGACGTCATTCTCCGTGTTAGTAGACGAGCTTACGTGTTTTCTGATGATATCAAGTTTGCACACATTTTTACTCATGCAAACCTTTAGTAAATCTGGCCCTAAATGTGCATATCCCTTCGGCTGGCTCCAAGGGGATTACACAGCTAGAAGGACGTCACATAGGGTGAATCTGTGCTAACATGGGCCATGACCATATAAGGGGCTAAGTTTATCAAGTTTATCTTGCTAGTGACTTGCATTACTGTTCTCATGCTCCTCTACCAACCAGCTCTTTCTCCTAAAATATTTTTTCTATCTCTGAGTGGCACAGCTCTAGCAATTGTGTTTATTAAAGTTAAAATATGACATGACACAATGCTAATTATACTATGGCTATTCAAAAACCTAGGTTGCCCATCTTCTAGAAATCACCTTCGTTGTCAGTTCTTCAAGCTTACAACACAGGACAACATGATACAATAGAAGAGATTCAATTCTAGAGAAGTATGGGCTGATGGATGATCACATTGTTTGTTGATCAAAGCTACTACAAATGATTTATGAGACATTGTGATGTGACAGTTAATCGACACGCAAGTAAAACAGAGTTAATAGTTTTCAACTTAATCCAAATTTTAATACCTCTGTTTGATATAGTGGACATAACAAACCAAATTTGTGCTGTGGGAATTACCTTAAGTACATTCTTCTCCATGCTCTCATGGACATTTCAGAAGGGAATAGCTTACATGCTGAAACAAAACTAAAGTTCTCCTTGTGGTAGGAAACTTTCACAGTCAGGTAACAAGGTGTCCCACTGTAACACAGACCATTACTGACATAGACGTGTGCTACTTTATGGGGCAACGAACTGGCTTTGTTACTTATTTCCACAATACAGATTATGGCAAATCCAGTCAGCATCTAATTTATATTGCTTCTTGGGCATTTTTATATGACAGAGAGAGAGAGAGATGTCCATTGCAGTCAAGCCAGTATATCTTCATTAAGCATAGCAATTGCTTTAGAAATGTTATAGTGAAGTTTCCAATATTACCTGCGCACACATGTTCACATGGGGTAGCCTTTAATGCATTTGTCAGACAGTCCAGAACTATTTGAATATAAGGTTGACCAAACGTTTTGAGACAACCGTGGGACCGCAGTGTGCTGGTGTGGTGCTAGCTGTCTTTTTGTACCATAATTTTTTGTTCTCTTGGTTAAACCAAACACATTTTGCTGGAATTGTGAAAAAATTCATTATTATCTACTAATGTTAATTCCCTCTTATATGTTTCTCTTTGCATTTGTTTGAATAGAAAAGCCCAG
This sequence comes from Micropterus dolomieu, assembly GCF_021292245.1. NCBI lineage: Eukaryota > Metazoa > Chordata > Actinopteri > Centrarchiformes > Centrarchidae > Micropterus > Micropterus dolomieu. Next base: position 21,365,496 of record NC_060152.1, read on the forward strand.
GAACAGGATAAAAAGGTGGTAGTAGCAGGTTGTGTTCCCCAGGCCCAGCCACGGATGGACTACCTCAAAGGACTCAGCATCATTGGGGTATGTGTGTATGTGTGTGCTTTGGCTTACTTATATTATAGGATAATCTGAGGAATATGGAAGGGGGGTTACAAAAAAAGTATCAGATAGGAGTCGTGGAGAACGATCCTGACACATTTGAAAAGGAATAAAGGAAGTGTAATGTATTTGAAGTGCAAAGAGGACAAAGGTAACGAAATAAGCAACAAACAACATAACAGTGACACAAATAGCATTGATGCTATTTTAATAGTCCACGTTGATTGTCATTGTTATTGATTGATAAGAGTTTTAACACAAAATTGAATTGTCTTTAGCAAATCAGTATCCTCGGTGCTTCATTTGAACAAGGTTGAAAGACAACAGAGGACTGACATTAAATTACTACTCTGTCTTGTGTTACATGTTTTATGGTACAGTTAGCTCCCACAGCTGCTGAAGAATGCTAGCAACCAGCCAATCTGAACTTCTTAGGGCTGTACCTAACAATATATTTTTTAGATTGATTAAAGAAACAATAATTACATTCCACCATAAATGTAATACCCGATTAATATAACAGTTCATTTATCCAAAATAAGTATCAAGAACTTCTAATTAATAATTAAATATTTTCTTCAAGCATTCCACCTCATTGATGTGCGATGATGATGATGATGATGATGATGATAATAATAATAATAATAATAATAATAATAATAATAATAAAAACAAAAATAAATAATAAACCCTATTTGATAGATCAGAAAAATATTGGACGTCAAATTCAAAAGGATTGCTGTGACGTGGATTTAATCACTGAATGAAAACCCTTTCCCTTAACTGGAAAATAAGTATTTTTACTTAAGTACTTAAGTACGACATGGATTTATTTCACCACTGGTGTAATATACCTACGCAGTAAAATAATCACTTGCAAATCGATTACGAAAATATGTCTATTTGCACAATAGTTATGCAAATCGACATATTTTCATAATCAATGATGTTGATGAGTCACCCCAGCTCTACTAATTTAATAGTCAGCTTTAATATTGCTGAAAATTCTCACTTGAGATAGTGCTCGCCCCGTAGACACTAACCCATACACTGTACATGGTCTAGTGTCTAGGCTCTACGCTAAAGAAGGTCAAATCCCAAAAGTCCTTTATGTTCTTCTTGCATAAATGTAATTGCCCAGTTTTCTTAGTAGATGTACAGTCTCGTCCTCCACATGCATAATACTTCCCATCAGTGTAGAAAGATCGAGTATGTTAACCTTTATGCTATGGGGATGTCTGATGTGTGGAGAAAGACAGCGGTAGGAAGGGTCAAGTGAATGATGTGAAGACCTCATTGCTTTGGGCTTTCACCAAAAACTGGCTTTTCAAATGCCTTTTCTTTTAAAGTGGCAATCGACAGTATGCACCTCCAGTTGTTTTGTAGTATTGAGGCAGTGAAATGAGAGAACAGAGGGGTGCAGATAACATAGAGCCAACAAACAACAGAGAAGGTTCTGCCGCTAAAAGGGAAAACTCAGTTAACATCAGGGAAGTCAGAAATATGGAGCTGTAACAACAGGATTGTTTGTTATTTTGGATTGCAGTCCCTGAGCTATTACATTTACTCTGAGGTACTGGTTTGAATGACTGTATGTGATATGGAACAATTACACTGCTCAAAAATTAAGGGAAAACATAAGAGATTGTTAATCAGCGTCACCTGCTTTGGTGCGAATGGAAGTTACAACAGGTGTGCTGAACAGGCAACAACTAGACAACCCCCAAAAAGAGAGTGGTTGTGTAGGCAGTGGTCACAGACAACAGTGTCTGCTCCTTTGTGTGAGTAGGAACATCAGGAGTACTGCCAGAGCCCTACAAAATGACCTCCAGCGGGCTACTGTTGTGCAAGTTTCTGACCAAACTGTCAGAATAAGGATGCGGGCCCGACGTCCTGCTGTGTGATCTTTGCTCACAGCTCACCAATGTGCAGCTCGATTGGCATTCGCCAGTAAACACCAGATTTGGCAGGTCCGCCATTGTTCCCCTGTTGTCTTCACAGATAAGAGCAGGTTCACACTGAGCACATGTGACAGACATGATAGAGTTTGGAGATGCTGTGTGAACGGTATACTGCCTGCAACATCATTCAGCATGACCTGTTTGGCAATAGGGCAAAGTAGTAGTAGTAGTTCTATTAGAAATAATGGTAAAATGTTGCTACTTCTCAGATGATTTATTAACTCGGTAAAAACTTTTAAATGAGTTTATAGTCGCAGTCGCTAGTTTCAAGTCTTCAACACAGCATGATGTTCGTTTAGTATATTATGGTCCTATTTAGGGGAAAATAGACGATAATTCAGCGTATGCTTCTGGACAGGACTACCTTGTAATTGACAGGTCGCTACCATGGCAAACTGTTCATCAGGATAGAGGCGACTCGTGTCCGCTGCTCTGTGTACATTTTTCATAAATGGCTGTCAGCAGGAGAGCACGTCATATTTGAGTCTGTTAGTATGTTTTGTTTTAAAAGTAAATTGTTTTGTTAACCTTTTTATTTTTTATAATTTTAACAGAAAAAATTTGCAACTGGCCGGTGGGGCCAGTTGCAAAAAAGTTTAACTTTGAGCACTGAATGTACAGTAAAGCTTTTGAACTAGCTCATTCATCAAGATCTGAAGTGTGATTTAAGTGTTCTCTTAATTTTTTAAACAGTGTATTGAATTTTCTGTTTGTTTCACTTCAGCAATCACAGGAGGAAATTAAAAAGATGTTTCAAGGTGATCACTATTTAACAGCTAAATGAGCTAAATGTTCCTCATTGAATCATTGCAATTAGAGAGTGTCTATCTTCTGCTACTTTCCAGGACCCTGCAAAATCATACTGAGTCTTTAGTGTACTACTGACATCTTTTAAACTGCAGGGTGTTGTTGAGGGTGAACGTTATTTTGGTATTGTTGTCAGAACAGTCTTGCAAGCACTCATGTAAACACAAATCCATCAGACAATCCAACACAAATAAACAATGTCAAGTTGTTAAAATATTCCTTGTATTTGAGCAATGTGCAAACGTGCCTGTACCACACGTAAAAACATTTATTCCATGTTTAGAAGAGCCAAATAATTCCAGCATAGTTAAGTTGGTCAAGCATCATTTATGCATTCATTCTTTTGTTCGCTCTTTGCTCACAGAGAGCCAAGCTGTGCCTTCTCGGTCACCACAGAAAACCTTGATCTTAATTTCACCAAATGCTGAATTAATTTGCCTGCATAAAAAGCAAACTGCTTTGTTGAAAATAGAGATAAATCAAACAATCTGATGTCCATTGTTAACTGCCACTGTTTTAAAGATACGGTGGAGGTGTCTCAAATCATTACGTTAAATATCATTTACCATAAATAATGTTATTCCATTTAAGTAAACATGCCACCATGTAACATAATTACATTCAAATCAAGTGGCACGTATGTATAATATAATTGCATTCAGATGAACAGGCTTGTACATGCAATAGCCTTCAGGGGGAAGCAGAAACATCTGGGAAGCTAACTACAGTTGGTCCTTTCATTGTCTTGACTAGATTGGATTATGCATTGACACACACACACACACACACACACACACACACACACACACACACACACACAGATGGACGCAAGCATGGACCGCCACAGCAAACAAAGACAAAGGTATATGAGTATGCAGGCACTCCCCTTGTGTATCCTTGGTAGTTACAACCAACCACACGACGACAGTGACAGTTGGTGGGTTATGCAAATTAGATGCAAATAACCAGTCGCGAAATTTGTATATAGTGATTGCACTAACGGCTAGATAAGGGGTGTAGTTAAAGACAAAAAGGGCTTTTGTTAAATCCATTCAGTTTAATTGACCTGTGTGTCATCTTTTATGTGTATTTCTGTTGTTCCTGCTGTGAAATCAATGACAGTTTATTGTGTATAAGGCATCAGTCATGCAAGCTTACAGTGTTTTGCGTCTCTGAACTAGACACGTCACATTCTATATCTGAGACACATCACACACATCCACACACACACGTACACAGTGTTTCCTAGGTAATCACAGGATTGCAGTGGGTAAGCAATGTTGTAAACATGAAAAACATCCGTAACATCAGACTTCTCAGCGTCACACATGTATGTATGCCTTGGGGGTTGGTGGGCTATATTAGTGAATATTGTGAGAGCAGTTTCTGATGTTTTATGATTTAACCTGATTACTCACAAATTATGTTACACAAATTGACAAGTCAGCTTAAAAAAATAAACAGGGTTGCAGTGATTCCTTGGGTTTCTTATAACTTAAATACTAAAAAGGTTTTGCATTCACTTCCTTATCCATAAAAATATCTGTCTATCCATCTATCCATCTATCTATCTATCTATCTATGAAAGAAGGGTAACTCTGGATAATGGGCCTAGAGGCATTAAGAACAGGTGCCAAGGGCTAGAGCATGGACCTCAAAGAATAGAGAAAGTGAGCAAATTAGAGGTAGAAGGGATGCTGGGAGGAATGCAAGGACAAATAATGTCAGGATAAATTATTTTCTCCCCCTTCTTGCTGCTTTATCCCTCTCCATCCCTCTATGTTGCTTCCTCTTATTCACCCCCCTTTCCTCTACAAAGTAATAGTATAAGGATGCTAGATTTGTAAAAGCAGTGCTGTTTTCAGTCTTAGAGTAGAATATTCTGGCCCTTTTAGTATCCGAATAGTCTGCTCTTTCCTATTTTCCCTGCATGAATTGGTTGTGTTTCAGAGTTCCCTTTTGCTGATATGCAGCATTTTCCCAGCAGGAGGCAATGAGGAGAATGACTCTCTTGCTTTATCATAACATGATTCAGTTTTAATCTTTCTCTCATAATCTAAAGATGTGCTATTTGTTTATTCTCCAGTCTGCCTCTGTACCTCTTCCTGCTCAGCCTCTTGTTTCTACTTCATGAAATAAAGCTACACAGACACCTAGTGGCATTTAGGAAATATATACCACTTAATCCTAGTTGGAGGAAACTTGGTGTGATTGTATCCGTTTGTACTCATTTGTCCGTGTTCATACTCCATATTGCCTTTGTGTACATTTGTATGGCCACCTTGTTTTAAATGTGGATCAGCAGATGTCTTTGTTGGCAGTCAATATCAAGCTTTTGTTTGACTACATGGACTTCAACATCAATAAACATCTTTTCCCATGTGTGTCTGTCTGTACTTCAGGTCCAGCAGATTGATCGAGTGGTGGAAGTAGTGGACGAGGCCGTTAAAGGTATTTTAACAGACACATACACACAAAAGCACCCCACTGTATGAGCGAATAAAGAGCAATGCATTGATCAATTAATGAATGATTGAAAGCTGTTTCGCTGTTGGAATAGGATATGTATGTATATAAGCTCCATGTAGGAATTATTTTCAGTAAAATAGTCTGTCTACTTATTGACAGAACACAAGGACTAAGAATGGCGTGACTGTCGAGTAAGCTACACTTTCCTGTAGAAGAGCACATAATCAAATCATAATGACTTTGAATTATTCTGTCTGTTTTCTCACAATTAACATGTTAAAACATTTTATTCTAAGCAATTATTGTCAACAACAATGTACAAGCTCTCCATCTAGAGTGTTTATTAGAAAACTGAGTATTATTAAAAGTGCTAAGGGCTACAGGAGTATGTTCTTTGTGTTTAAAATGTGATAATTTTAGAGCAGAATGATTTGATTAACTTTTTTTCTTTACATTGTTAAAGGATGGTCATTTCCTGAAACAAAATGCATACACAACATATTATTGACTTCATTGCTCAATAAAATTAATGGTTTAGATTGACATAGTGTATTTTAAAGCAAAGTCGCTTTCAGGTGTTGCCTTCAGATCCTGACTTGCTGTCTGAGTAGCTAGTTAAATGGTCTTCTCTGTCTGAGACGCTCACTGACAGAGATCCAGACTCACATGGCAGTGATTAGGTCATCCATTTAAATTGTTAGTGAACCACTGCACTTAACTGTTTAATGAAGGTCAGGCAGAGTTTACAGTGTGAGAGTGTCCAGTCAAGCTGTCATACACCCCCAGCTGTTCTCTAATAAAGAACAGATTGAGTTTACAGTGTGTGTGTGTGTATGAGTGACTAGTTTACACTGCAGGCCTCACTCTAATGAAGGACAGCTGAACTGAGGCTTAATTTTACAATGTGCCATCAACCCTATACCCTGCACGCACACACACACACACACACACACACACACACACACACACACACACACACACACACACACACTGTGACTTTTATTCCCCCTTTCTTCTCTTTGATTTGCTCATTCTTTCCTTTTTCCTTCCCTTTCCTCCTCCTCCCCACTTATCAGAATCTTTTGATCCCCTTCCCTCCTTTCTTCCTCCTCCTGTCTGCCTTCTCACTGCCCTGTTCCATATCTTCTGCCCTCCACGCCTCCCTTTTTCCTCCCTCCTTCACCCCCTCCATAGAAACAAATTTCCCCAGTATCATTACAGTTCTTTATGACCTCGTATAAACTGAGAACTGTTATTTCAGCTCGGAGGCCTGGGCATAAACCTTTAAGCTAGGGGATTTGCCTTTCGTAATGGCTACTAAAATACTTACTTCAATGAACTGCTAATAGACGCAGTACTTTTGCTGCACCGAAATTGCTTGCAGGTCTGTTTTCCACATGACAAGAGTACTGGTATGCTTTTATGAGCTTGGCTCTTGAGGTGTGCGGCTATCTATTCAGTTCGGATCCTGGCTCAGTAAGAACTTAACAGTGTTCACTCCATAAGGATACTTCACTACTGTAAAACTGCTTTTAATCATAGCGCATCTACCTAACATACAGCCCAAGTTAATACCTGTTGTAAATGGCAGGGCATTTTTATCCTTTAGTTACCTCAGGTTAGGTTGCTGAGCATGCACACAGTACTTTATATTTATACAGACATACACATTACAACTACTGCCCAGTCTTGTGGTGCTTGCCTCTGTGCGGTGAAAGTGATTTGGTGGTTGTCACAACAAGCTTGCTAATCCAAATAAACAAATAGAGCTTTGGATTTATCTTCTTTTCTAAGACAACTGGCAGATTCATGAAAAATTTGTAAATGACACTCCAGGATACACATTTTTGCGAGGGCATCTAGCCAGATTTGATGTCTCTTACTGATGCTCAATAAACAAAAACACAAGAACAAGTGATTAGTTGAAGAGTAAAATACTGAGAATGAATGTTTACCTTTTTTTATTGAGAGAAAATGTATACTGAAGCCCACACAGAGGCTAGAAAAAATGTTTTCACTCTTAAAGGAACACTCACTTCCACTGATGTCTGATCTTTGCACCATTAATAAGTAACTGCTGTATCTTGTTCTTTTTATAGGGGCGTTTTGATGTCTTTTTTCTTTATTGGCATCCTAATATTGATCTCCTCTCAGTGAGATGATAGCCTCGGATACCATTTCACCTGATGTTATTTTATCTTTTGGAAACGGTTTAGATTTGGTGTGTGTGTGTTGGGGGGGGGGCAAGAAAGGTTATACAGACTAATGTATCTACTTAGCTACAGATCATAGGCTATATAGCATCCATATAACCTCATGATCCTTATTTCACCAGGGTAAACAAACTGTTTCTGTTTATTGGTGCTCAAAAAATAAAGCAGGAGTATAAAGACATTGTTGAATAGAAAGAGACAGTTAGACAGGAGGAAGGAAAATGAAGTACAGGCACAAAGAGAAAAGTTGATTGCATCCTAATATATTTAATTCATCTGAAGGTATTCTGAACAGTGTCTTTTAATGCTCGGTGACCTCCCATCTGGAAACGACAAACGCTGGAGGAGTGTGTCATGGTCATGCATCAAAGCCTCACGTATGGATTCTTAGAGGAAGTGCTCTTTTTGGAAGGTTTTCTTTAAGAAGTAACACATTTGATATCGATTAGATATTTCCCATCAAAACTGATTCAGTTTTCATTTCAAAGACAGCCGTACATATCTAATGACCTGTTATGTTGAGAGGATAAATGGCAAGCACTACACCCCTCCTGTCCTTCTCATCTGCCACCTTTGTGCCCCCATCACCTGATCCTGGCTGCTGCTTTACAGTCCAACCAGGGAACACATCAAGGCCCTCCACTTATGAGACATTAGACAGGTCAACAGGTCAATCTTTTACTCCCTACCTCTCTGATCCAACCATCCATCTGGCTCCTCTGTACACATTTCATCTGTGATGTATTTTTTTTTTCTATCATGACCCAACCATCCATCTATCCATCCATCTATTTGTGCCTTCCCTCCCTCCTTTTCCCTAGCATGTTGAAAGGGGCAATTATGAGTGGATAGAAGGATTTATGTCAGTTTGTATTTATGAAGGAGAGAAAAGAACAAAGGACAGAGAGATTGGGAAAACACAGGAGGGAAAGGAGGAGGGCAGTCAGTAACAATAAAATGTGGTATAGGGTGATATGTGTGTCAGTGTGTGTGTCTGTTTCTACGCGGGGTTGCCCATCACAGCAGTTGGCCCCTCTAAACTCTGTAATTGAGATGACAAATAGGGCAGCATTCTTTGGTTTTCTTCAGCAACTCAACTTAGCTATTTTATTTTTTGTGCTTCCCATGCATGGTCCTCTAGGCCCTGAAATTGAATTTGGCTTTGGGTACACTCCTGGAGCGATTCCATGCTGGTAGTGAAATTATTTCTTGAGTCTTTGGTGGCAGTCACGTTGACAGGGGTCCTGTGCAGTATTAGAGGCACATAATATGTGGAGAATGACAATGTCCAAGTCTCATAAGAAAGGACAATCTCATAATTTGGAAAAACATCTGGAAATCTAACCGTAAGATAAATTACCGTCTTGCCTTTTTTTTTTTTAAGCAAGTGAAGCAGCACATCTCCCAAATGTGAGCGCCAAAGTCCATTGTTGAACCTCTGCATGCAAGCTATTATGGTTAGGCTCATTCTGTGATAGCCTCTCGGTTTATGCTTTGGGAAAACAAGTATAGTTTTAGTTTTCATTTTTACCGTCCAGTGTGATTGGTGCAGTACTTATTAGATCGTGTTATCTTGTTATTATTCACATCTGGTAGGTTAGGTTCTCATGCCCTGTGAAATTGTTTGGGGTTTAATTTTGTCATGAAATCTACTACTCAACGACTGTTATTTGGATAAAGTGATATGCATGACAGTATAATCATTTCAAATAAAAGGCTACACATTTATCATGCTTTTGAAAGGGGAACTCAGCTGAATGAGTTTAAAATTTTGGCCTTGAACATTATAATCAAGAAGAAAAAATACCTGTCGACCTTTTCTGCTAGTGTACATCTTTTTGCCATCAACTCTGGTATTTCCTTAATTCTCTTCTCTCTCATTAGTACATTTGATGAATGAAGTTGATAAAAATGTTTAAAGCAGTAGTTGAGGAGCAGGTGGAACTGTGAAACTGATGTGTGGATGAATTGATCGATCATTCAACTGATAGAGCGACGGTCACAGAGGGAAGCATATTAGAACACACATGAATTTTAAATCCATGTTTCATGACCAAAGATGGACACACAGATAGCTAACTATTAAAAAAAAAGCATGGCCGAACTCACTCCAAGTCCCAGCGGTTTTCCACAAGGGAAGTTTTCTAATTTCCTTGCTTGTACTCGGATATTGCGACCAGTCACGCCTCACTGATTGGCTCTTTGTCCTCCTTTGGGGCAGATTGTCATTTTTATCTACCAATTGATAGCCATGCTCCCTGCCCTGAGCCCACCCTCCCAGGAGACCCATGTAAAGCGGATGAAAACAGGAAGACAATTCCATCCCTCAGCGCCTCCATCTCGCACACCCCTCTAGCTGGTAGCCTATTAAATGTTTGGAGAAGAGAGACTACTGCATCCCATTTCTGCGCACCAAAGGCTAGACATCACTTGCTATTAGCTGAGACACAGCTATGGATTTCCATTTGTGATATCTGTAAGTAATACTAGTTTTAGAGTTGTTACAGTTTGCAGTTGGAATAAAGGATTTGAGTGAAATAGTCCTCTTTATTTTGGAGATTCCCTTTTTCTTTCCTCTCCTTCATGGTTTCTAACTGTATTAACAACTATTTAGGCAATATCAGTGGAGTTAATTTGAGCAAGAATACATATTTTAGCCCTACTTCCCTCTTTGTGTATTTACGTTCATCCTTAATTGATTTAAAATGCATCTGATGCCAGAGGTTATTCTATTATGCCATTTCCTGCACAGCCAGATCTGTTAACTTCTGTCTCCTTTGACCCTGCCTGTACCACATTGTGTACCACATCCAATATGCTGCTCTTACCGAACCTGTGTCACCCTAACATCGCGTTGAGTAAATGAGATAAGTTGAATGAAGGCTTTGGTTTGGCAATCTAAGCTTGCTTTGTATATTTGGAATTGCGTTTGTGGGTGAAAGGTTGTATGTAAATGTAGCTGTGCAGGTGAGCTTTTGTGTGTACTGTATATTTGAGTCTGTATTATGGACACAGACTAATGAGAAGAAGTGATACATATACACACACACACGCACGCACGCACGTACACGCGCGCGCGCGC
>NC_060152.1:21376232-21397514 GCF_021292245.1 Micropterus dolomieu
TCATCTGCCACCTTTGTGCCCCCATCACCTGATCCTGGCTGCTGCTTTACAGTCCAACCAGGGAACACATCAAGGCCCTCCACTTATGAGACATTAGACAGGTCAACAGGTCAATCTTTTACTCCCTACCTCTCTGATCCAACCATCCATCTGGCTCCTCTGTACACATTTCATCTGTGATGTATTTTTTTTTTCTATCATGACCCAACCATCCATCTATCCATCCATCTATTTGTGCCTTCCCTCCCTCCTTTTCCCTAGCATGTTGAAAGGGGCAATTATGAGTGGATAGAAGGATTTATGTCAGTTTGTATTTATGAAGGAGAGAAAAGAACAAAGGACAGAGAGATTGGGAAAACACAGGAGGGAAAGGAGGAGGGCAGTCAGTAACAATAAAATGTGGTATAGGGTGATATGTGTGTCAGTGTGTGTGTCTGTTTCTACGCGGGGTTGCCCATCACAGCAGTTGGCCCCTCTAAACTCTGTAATTGAGATGACAAATAGGGCAGCATTCTTTGGTTTTCTTCAGCAACTCAACTTAGCTATTTTATTTTTTGTGCTTCCCATGCATGGTCCTCTAGGCCCTGAAATTGAATTTGGCTTTGGGTACACTCCTGGAGCGATTCCATGCTGGTAGTGAAATTATTTCTTGAGTCTTTGGTGGCAGTCACGTTGACAGGGGTCCTGTGCAGTATTAGAGGCACATAATATGTGGAGAATGACAATGTCCAAGTCTCATAAGAAAGGACAATCTCATAATTTGGAAAAACATCTGGAAATCTAACCGTAAGATAAATTACCGTCTTGCCTTTTTTTTTTTTAAGCAAGTGAAGCAGCACATCTCCCAAATGTGAGCGCCAAAGTCCATTGTTGAACCTCTGCATGCAAGCTATTATGGTTAGGCTCATTCTGTGATAGCCTCTCGGTTTATGCTTTGGGAAAACAAGTATAGTTTTAGTTTTCATTTTTACCGTCCAGTGTGATTGGTGCAGTACTTATTAGATCGTGTTATCTTGTTATTATTCACATCTGGTAGGTTAGGTTCTCATGCCCTGTGAAATTGTTTGGGGTTTAATTTTGTCATGAAATCTACTACTCAACGACTGTTATTTGGATAAAGTGATATGCATGACAGTATAATCATTTCAAATAAAAGGCTACACATTTATCATGCTTTTGAAAGGGGAACTCAGCTGAATGAGTTTAAAATTTTGGCCTTGAACATTATAATCAAGAAGAAAAAATACCTGTCGACCTTTTCTGCTAGTGTACATCTTTTTGCCATCAACTCTGGTATTTCCTTAATTCTCTTCTCTCTCATTAGTACATTTGATGAATGAAGTTGATAAAAATGTTTAAAGCAGTAGTTGAGGAGCAGGTGGAACTGTGAAACTGATGTGTGGATGAATTGATCGATCATTCAACTGATAGAGCGACGGTCACAGAGGGAAGCATATTAGAACACACATGAATTTTAAATCCATGTTTCATGACCAAAGATGGACACACAGATAGCTAACTATTAAAAAAAAAGCATGGCCGAACTCACTCCAAGTCCCAGCGGTTTTCCACAAGGGAAGTTTTCTAATTTCCTTGCTTGTACTCGGATATTGCGACCAGTCACGCCTCACTGATTGGCTCTTTGTCCTCCTTTGGGGCAGATTGTCATTTTTATCTACCAATTGATAGCCATGCTCCCTGCCCTGAGCCCACCCTCCCAGGAGACCCATGTAAAGCGGATGAAAACAGGAAGACAATTCCATCCCTCAGCGCCTCCATCTCGCACACCCCTCTAGCTGGTAGCCTATTAAATGTTTGGAGAAGAGAGACTACTGCATCCCATTTCTGCGCACCAAAGGCTAGACATCACTTGCTATTAGCTGAGACACAGCTATGGATTTCCATTTGTGATATCTGTAAGTAATACTAGTTTTAGAGTTGTTACAGTTTGCAGTTGGAATAAAGGATTTGAGTGAAATAGTCCTCTTTATTTTGGAGATTCCCTTTTTCTTTCCTCTCCTTCATGGTTTCTAACTGTATTAACAACTATTTAGGCAATATCAGTGGAGTTAATTTGAGCAAGAATACATATTTTAGCCCTACTTCCCTCTTTGTGTATTTACGTTCATCCTTAATTGATTTAAAATGCATCTGATGCCAGAGGTTATTCTATTATGCCATTTCCTGCACAGCCAGATCTGTTAACTTCTGTCTCCTTTGACCCTGCCTGTACCACATTGTGTACCACATCCAATATGCTGCTCTTACCGAACCTGTGTCACCCTAACATCGCGTTGAGTAAATGAGATAAGTTGAATGAAGGCTTTGGTTTGGCAATCTAAGCTTGCTTTGTATATTTGGAATTGCGTTTGTGGGTGAAAGGTTGTATGTAAATGTAGCTGTGCAGGTGAGCTTTTGTGTGTACTGTATATTTGAGTCTGTATTATGGACACAGACTAATGAGAAGAAGTGATACATATACACACACACACGCACGCACGCACGTACACGCGCGCGCGCGCGCACACATATGTATATGTGTATATATGTATATGTATATATATATATATATATATATATATATATATGTGTGTGTGTGTGTGTTTTCAGTTTAAAAGGAATACGTCTTAAAATTTTGTTTCTTGTTTCCAGGCCACTCAGTTCGTCTTTTGGGTCAGAAGAAAGACGGAGGCCGGAGGCTTGGAGGGGCTAGACTGGACCTGCCCAAGATCAGGAAGAACCCTCTCATTGAAATCATCTCCATTAACACTGGGTAGGATACAGACACACAAACAGAGAACATGACTCATAAAATATTAACTGTGAATTCAATTTTACTGCTTCCCTGCCATTCCGGTTTACAGCGCGTGTGTGTGTGTGTGTGAATACTCTCCCTCTATTTGCACAACCACTTAAACAGAGCCCCTCTGTGCTTCTAATTGTATCAATTTCACATGGTTTGCTTGGGGGGTGTGTGTGTGTGTATGAGTGTGTGGTAGGGTGTTTGTAGTGCTTGTGCATATAGTGCCATTTCTTCCTCAAATGTAAATGTAATAGAAACCCTACAGGTGTCTAGCTTTTTGTCTCTGCTTCCATTTGATTTCTATCATGAAAGCAGGGAAAAAACTGACACAATTGCATAGCTAGACTTCATTCCTTTCTCACCCTTTTCCATCATATGTAATGTATTATCCAGTTACAATTGCCTGTTATGTCACTGGCAGTGAGTTTAACAATACTTCTGCCTACTACTGTGCTTTGTTTATATTTTACCCTAAACAGCAATGTCAGTTATGAATATTTCATAGGGTCATTGGATAAATAAATGCACATATTGTAGATAAATGCTACAGTTGGATGGATGGGTAGTTAGATAGGCTTGACCACTTTCATGTGTGTGGATGCACAAGCACACCCACACCCACATGTACGCCCATGTTTTTTTTTATGGGCTAATTTCATGTTGTTTACAGATCCGTGTGTCTCTACTAACCCATGTGCTGTATCCTCAGTGGGCCAGTTGAAAAGGTTACGACAGGCTAATTTCCACTGTGCTGGGCCTCCACCGATGATAATCCATCAATCATCCTCCTCCACGTCCTCAGTACCTAACCACTAATGGCCTGACTCACAAAGCGAGGAAGTAAATAACTTGTAGATGCAGCACTAGTGTTCTGTGAGACTCGGCTTTCGTGCTTTAAATAAATGTTTTTTAGTTCTTGCACTAATTGGTTCAAGTCCTTCAGCATATTATTTAACTGTCAAGAAAACAAGCTTAAGCTGTTTTGCTAATCGCTATATCACGGTTTGCATTTGTCAGTAAGGGGAATTTCCATCAGTGTCCTTGAACCTTCTGGGCAAAGTGCATCAGCATTTGAGTCCTTGTAACATAGTGCTTCACGAACAAGAAGGCTGTGTTTTCAGGACATATATTAGTTTTTACCGCAGTAAGCATTTTTATGGCTATTTTGAGTGTGATGCTGTGTGGTGACAAGATACTTCACATTCTCACAATAAGTGTAATACATTTTGTACTATTAAAAGGGGACTTTTGTCTGCAAAAACTTAAATTAGCAAATTGTGGAAGACAAAATGTTACGTATTAATATATTTTTTATCTGTCTTACATGTTTAACAACATTGTGTCATGATTACTTTCTGTCAAGTGTCAATTAAAAAATCAAATCAGTGCTTTCCTAAAGAGTTGACTGTGTCTTAGGCTACGTTCACACTGCAGGCCTTTATGCTCATTTCGGATGTTTTGCCCAGATCCGGATTTTGATTGACTGTTCACATTATTTTTTAAATGGTGCCTCATACATGTTCATAATACCGATAATGTCACGCTACAGCAATCCTGCGATAATCGATATATTGCTAGACAATCCTAAAATGATACATTATCGATTAAATCAATAAATAAAATGCTTAGACACAAATTCTTTGCATCAATGCTTCGTTTAATCCATGTAATTTTACAGCACAGTGTTTCGCAGGGACATTTATTACTTTCGTACATCGCGTTTACGCTGTGAACACGACGTTTAATGGCGCTGCTTGCAAAGTGGAGGAAGAGAGAGAAAATAGCAAGGGACAAAGAAGAAAGTGTCCAAAGAAGGAAGGAAGGAAGGAAGGAAGAAAGAAAGAAAGAAAGAAAGAAAGAAAAAAAGCTAAAGAAAACAACAACTCTGTAATGTTAATGTCCATCCACCGTAAAACGAAACTTATGTCGCCTCGGCAACAGCACGACGGCACCTTATCAGAAAGCAGTCGGTGTTCTGCCAGCTGACCACAGACAAGGTAACAGTAACAGCAACTTCAGTGTTTAGCTGAAATCATGATTGATTGTGTAGTTGAAGGCTAACCAAAGTAAGCCGCAATCCTCAGCTGAAAATGTACACGTGTGTTTGTTGTTCTCGTTTTTGGACCGCGAGTTGTAACCTCACAGTCATGAGTTAACTGGGTGTCGGGGAGCTGCACCTTTTAACTCCCCTCCAGCTCTCTCTGTAGCTCAGACGATCCCTGCTACCTGCGTGTACTAATCCATTCTATCACCCAGATTCTTTACAATTGCCATCTTTATAATAACAAATGGCTGTTTAATGTGCAGGATCGCTCATTTCCTGTTTCACATTTCACGTGTGTTTTCTTGACCAAATTTGGAGGCCAACATGGGGTGACAGCCGCTGTCAGCTCGCGTATTGCGTGTGTGTCCCTGTCACCGATAAGTCACGTAGTGTGAACGTCACAACGACTTCAAGACGGCAAGTTGTGTGAACAGCACGGTGAAAAGTTGTGTAGCCTGCAAGAGCCTGTGGTATAGCTTCTGTAGCACTCGGGTGATATTGGTGTTTGTAAAGCAGCTGTCTGGTTGTTGGTCTGATGTTTGCTGTAGGACTAATAAATATCTATCACCTATAAAGCACAGCCGATCCCGTTACCGGGGGGGGGCAAGCAAAAGTGCTTCTTAAACAATACATCGATGAACCGTTGAAATTATCTATCGAAGCTTGGAATACTAAAATCATCGTTAGCTGCAGCCCTAATTATGATATCTGACTATGAATACAAAATGCCTGTGAAAAGGTTGCATTTTCTCTATTTATTCGCTGCAAATCCAAACAGCACAAAAAAACAGCACACAGTTTTCAGTCTGTAAATTAAAATGACAGAACTACAGAAAAACTATGAAAAATTATTAAAAAAAAATTTATTTGTAAAAGGAACATAAAAATACTAATTCACTGAATTAACTGAAAATACAAATTGCTCTGTACCACCTAAGTCTAATCTACATCACATTATATTGATAACTGTTCAGTGACTCAGTGTTGTGCTGCCCTTTCTCCACCTAGTGATAGCTGTAATTTTAGGCCACTGGGAATTAGCATGTTAATGGAGATTCCTATTATATGCTAGCATTGAGTTAAACGTCAATTTATAATGTTTTTTAAAAACATATCGATATGGTGGGCTGGAAAATCGATACAGTATCATGGAAAAATGTATAACGATATATTGCTGTATCAATTGTTTGGCACCCCCCTTGTGGCCGATATCAGACTCCAGTGTGAACTGCTCATGGCCTGAATGGGACGCTAAAATAGTAATATGACTTTACACGCAGCAGGAGACTCCTGTTTACCATTGCCCACTCCTAGTTTCCTCCCGGGGTCACAATTCTCCTGAATTACAAAATGTTGTGTCCTTTTCATTGCATTAATTATAGTATCTGGTACTGTACAGCACATATAGGCCTTACAACCCTTTCTCTCTACTGTTTCCGCCTGGACAGTTAGAATTGTGTCACTCTGAAGTGACGTCCGAGTCGCATGGATTCTGATCTGACTGTCCAGACTGAGGTTGCATTTCAAAAAATCTGACCTGTATCTGATTTGGACCACATATGAAAGCGGGACAAATCCAAACTGGAAAAAATCACATCCCATGTGACTTGGGCTGTTCACACTGTTGTAAAAAAAAAAAAAAATAATAATAATCACATGTGAGTCTCACATTAGCAAAACAAATCTGATTTGGGTCATTTTGGCCTGCAGTCTGAACGTGGCCTTAGATGTTTATAGTCTGTGGAGCTCAGTGAACTTTATTCCTGAAGGCTTGTTAGACTACACAAAAACTGTAAATTCAAGTGGTTCAACAAAAATGCCACTGTGTAATAGGGTTGGCCTGCCAATTTGTTTTCAAAGTCTCATTCCCTGCTCCCCTGTAAACCACTGCCTAAAATTGGCCACCAGAGTCAAATGATTGGTTTATTCCTGGCTTCTGTTATGAATAGCTACAGCAGAGGCAGACACACTGTTTCTGGCTCTTTTGAAGCCTCTGTGTCATTTTTTATAATGGTTGCTAAGTGGATATCAGTCTCTTTCTTGGTCACTAACAAATCACAGATACAGTGTGAATATCTGTACTTTTTGCTTTATGTGCTTTTGTGTTGGGGTGTGTGTGTGTATAGTTGTACAGATGTCCCTTACCAGCCTCCCTCCAGCAGGGGGTCTGTATCTGATCTAGATGAACTTGCCGTTGCTTTTTAAAGGGGTCACGCTGGCTACAAATAAATCCCCTTGTTTTTACTCTTTTATCTGGAACTCTTTTAGGAGGCTGGGGATTACACTGAATATGTTGACTGGGTGAATCGGCTGTTGACAAATCTCTCACAAGTACTGGTGTTACTGAAAATCCAAGCTTAATGTGTGCTTTTGTGTGAGCTGGTCAGTCATCGGTGGCACTAATTTGACATGGTTTGCATAAGTGTATGTGTGCACTAAAGAAAAGAGAGAGAATGTGCTCTTTATGTATTCTGTTTAGATGATCTGTTTTAAATATCCCTCTGAGGTATTTGTGACATCAATGGTGACATTTGTCAGCTGATGAAACAGAGGGATCTTTGTCTGACACACAGACACACACATGCACAACATCAGTTGCATTTGTTCTCCAAACTGCCTCTGCGTCACAAGAGAACTATTAATTTGTAGTGTGTGTGTGTGTGTGGCCTTTTCATGTCTCCAGTTTCTTTCTGTGTGAACATTTGGGATGCTTTCATTTAAGCGATTGCGCTTTCTCTCTCTCTGTCACTCCCTCTCCTTCCCTTGTGACAAGTTGATGTGCTGCAGGGTGGAGTGCTTCACAAGTTATGTGCAGGTCCTTAAACTCTAGAATCTCAAATAATTTCAGGGAATGAAACTATTAACATATCTTAAAATAGATACTTGTGTTTTTCTTACTATATCATGAGAGAACACGGTGAACAGCCTACCTGCCTAATATCAACATGCCAGGACACTGACATATCACTTTATTAAACAAAGGTGCAATGTGCAACATGGTACACAGTGCTCTCGGAGGTGCAGATCAGGGCAGTTGGATGGATGGATCCGGGGGGACCTGTAAAAATCTTCCATCTACCAAATACCCCAAAGATACCTCAAAGTCTTCAATTCTTATTAAACATTCATATTCTTAAATAAAACCCATGTCGTCACTTCAAATTACTCTGCACAAAGAAAATTGTGGTCTGGGTCTGACACATGAACCCTACTGTACCATCTCCTTTACTTTATTGGTAGAAAACAGCCTGGTGTAGAGTTTCACCTGGGACTACCTATGAAAATTTAATTTAGAATTCAAATTGATTCACAATATTAGTTTCATTAAGCCACATATTAATTCATTTGCACCTATTAAATCCAAATTAGATTGGCCTTCTCCCTCCACCAAGTTAATTTTATCCCTATCAGAAAATATATTCAGTATAGTCCAGCTAGTCCTCAAATGCCCTCTGGCTTTCTATTAAAGGAAGTATGTTGGGTTTCTCCTGGGCCATTAGCACAATTATTATGAGTCATCTGTACTTGACACATTAATAAGTAGAAAGCCCTGATTATTTCTTTGAAGGTTTTAGTCCCATAGCAGCAAGTTGCACCAAAGTACACATCCAATCTAATTGTTAGAATCCATTTCAATAAAACTCAATGTAAATGCAATAATTAGCTTCAGTGACATAATAAACAATTGGGATTGTTGAACAAACTGTGTCTATAACATAGAGTTAAACTAACCCAATCTCAAATGTATTTTTTTTTGTGCGCATCAACACCATTAATAGACCTCCAGACAGCATCACTCCATCTTGAATATCAGGAAAGTTAAAAGGCTTTTGAAGACGAAGTGACACAAAAGCTGCTAACTGCCAAGGCTTTAAGGGAGTTGAAATTATCTACTTAAATTTTAAACAGCTTTTGATAAAGGTCAAACCTGTCCATCTCCGAAGTTCAGCTTTGCCGCATTACAACAGAAATCTTTTTCACAGGTACATATTGAATGGTCAGTGAGAGCGGTGAAGCAGTGGGGGGAATAGTAGTTTATGAATGAGAAGGATAAACAAGAGAAATACTGGAAATACACACTGTTGGTGTTTTCCAACATTGGGGTTGAATCAGATGTGGTTCCTTTGAACTCCACCCTACTCATGCTTCTCATGCTGACTCCATTAGCTGATGTCGGTCTTGTGCTCTGTAATTGGCGTACGTTCCAGTCACCAGCATTTAGTGTTGGATTGTTTATTGTTTCTACCATTGCTTCTTTATGCAAACAGATAAGCCTGAGGCCAGAGTACATATTTCATACAGCCTCAGAGTGGAAAAAGACACTATGTCTTTCTAATGCTCTGTTTTGTGTCCCAGTTTTAGCACACTTGATACTATTAGGGAAGCTGTTGCGTGTATGTGTGGGTTGTGCCCTAGGCTACACTAATGGTTCCTTCTTGCTCTTTGTATATCTATGTTTGTGTATGTGTTGTCAGCAACAGTGAAAGCCTTTTTGTGAACGAGTCGAATTGTGATGCTCCACCATCATAAACAAGGAATTTACGACATTACACTTTTCTGTGTATTTGTGTGAACTATTGCCATTACACTCCAGGGAAAAAAAAAAAATCCTTTGTTCTACAGTTACAGCTCATTTCATTTCATTATCTGTCTTTTTCCTGTTTAGCCACATTTTGGCAGTGTGTTAAAAGTCAGGTGTCAGTGATCCTCTGCTCCAACCCCAAACTAATAGCCAACTTCAGCATTCGAATCCTCCCCCAATAAATAGGCATTACTATTAATATATGATGTTTTCTTAGCTATTATTTGATACTGTGAAAATATTGTGCTTCTTTTGGGTTAATTTTTCCTCAGCCACCTCCTGCACATCATTGTCCTTCAAATGCTTGCAGGGTTAAGGTGACGACAGGTCGACAAATGAAATAGAAGCAAGCATTGAAGGGTTTAATACACACAAATGTTCCACTGTCCCGATTTTTGTTGACAGGAGAGTGGAAATTTCTCCCTCTCTGCGTAAAGCCTACTAGCTTCACCTATCCAGTGAGTATAAAAGATAACCTTGGAGCCCATACGGTATTTTATCTTCTTTCCTTCAATTAATTTCTCCCCTTTTTTCCCACTTTCTTGTATGTCTGTAACATATCTCTTTAAAGGAAAGCTAATTTAATCTGGCCATTAAGCCATGTTAAAAATTACATGACGCCATTGTTAGGGTTTTGAAAATATATTTAATACCTTTTTAAACATGAATGCTTTGGAAGCTTTACTCAAGCTATGCAGCATTAATCTCTAATACATTATTTTCCATGTTGTTTCTCTATTCTATTCATTTCTGTGTTTGGCTACAGTCATAAAGGATTTGAACAGGCTAGTGGCTAATTTCTCACAGGCCTTTATCCCTGCTTCATCCTTACAGTCACTAATGGTCCCCATAGAAAAATACACAGATGTTTGTTCTACTGTCCCTGTGGAGACACCTCATTGACATAATGCGTTTCTTAGCTCCTTACCCTAACCTTAACCATCACAACTACATGCCTAACCTTAACCCTTCCCCTACCCCTTTACTTAACCCAATTGTAACCTGAACCCTAAAACCAAATCTTAACCCTCAAAAAGCAGTCTCTACTTGAGGGGACCTCAATTTTTGTCCCCACAGTGACACAAGCTCCCATCGGTTAGTGTGCATTCATGTAAAAGTCCCCACCGGGATATAAAAACATAAAACACACGTACACACAATGTAAACAAAGCCAGCAAAGTGAAAAGTTTCTCTGTGCTTGTGTGTTAGCGTGTGTTGCGAATGTGTCTCGGTTAGCTTGCCCAGTGTGTAAACTGCTTGTTTCCTGTAATTTGCGTCTGGCTGCCACAACTTCTCCATCCACTCTGCACGCAGCCACAGTGGAATAATAGGTCTTATCAACCTCTCTTCTGACCTTTACATAGATTTGTGTTAACCACTGTGACCAAGGTGTAACGTTGAGGGCTTTAGCAAGCTGAGAGAGAAGTGACTTTGGGGTCACAGATATCTAGATGGAGAGGAGAAACAATAAGCTGCAGGCAGCAACAGACAGGACCAAGGTTAGGACACAAACACAGCAGCAACATCCTGCGACTTACTACCTTAAAGGAGACATTGAAACAATAGTATTTTATCACTTCTGCCCCTGACCTAATGGCAGGGCCAGAATCCCCATATTCTTAAGAAAGACTGTTTAGTTGCTTTTAGTTCAAGGAATGAGGAAGGAACAGTGAGCTGCTCCCTCTTTGGCTTGCAGGAATAATGCTCCCTGGTCACCCAGAGTAATAGAAGAGGAGTTGAGGACACAGTTTTAGACAAAGCTGTTTTACCATGTTTTTCCAGGTTTTGACATGTGAAAGCGGGTTTATAGTGACAACACAGCTTTTATACTTAATGTTAGACTACTCAAATCCTTTCTTTCTTTTTCTTTCTACATTCCTTTGTACTCATTGTTAATCCTTCTCTCCCAAATTAAACTGCTCTAAGCAATGGCTTTTTCAAATTAAGGTGATTTTAAGCTCACTCTTCCTGTTGAGGTAACCCAAAAATAGTCAGGTGTTGTTATAGCAGAGGCTTGAGTGGAAATGACGTACAGATCCATGTTTAAACATACAGTACAACCCAAAGCACTGATTGATTGTGTTTGCTAAATGTTCATATGTGGTTGTATGCGCCCGCGCAGCATTTCGTGGTTTTCGGGGAATATTATAGAAATTTGATATGAATTTCTAAAAGCTCCTACGAAGTTCTTCAAATTACTATATCAATCAGTGGTAGTGTAGAACAGCAGTAGTATAATATGTAAAACAGTTTTTCTGCCCTAAAAACATTTGGGTTTCATTATAGTCAACAAATCTTCTGTTTGTGGCTATGGTTGATCAGATTTCAAATTGTTATATCTGAAATTACTTCAATCATCATAAATGTGATGGAAATACAGCATTGTGAAAAATAATAATTATTTTATTTTTTCAGCCCAAATATGTTGTAATAAAAGTTACCAGACACATCCACACCCATAATGACTGAAATCAAGAAAGCATTGTATCTGTTTTTTTGCCTCATAGCACTGGAGCTCGACATGGTTGCATAAACGCATTAGGGTTGTACAACTTCCTCTCACGTGCTGTAAGTGGCTAGAACACAGAGTCGCACAGCTGGAAGGAAATAACAGCAGCAAAGATGTACAATACAAAAACCTTTTTTAATAATAATGCAAACATCAGTTGCTTTTGAACAGACATCAAAAATAATCCTCATCAAAAAACACCACATCCTTTTCGGCATTTCCTAACCGTTAGATCCAGTTAACTTTCCAGTTTATAAACATTATTCGATAGCCACTTTTCTATTGACTATTATCATACCGGCTCTCTTTTATGCTTTTAAGCACACACAAATGGCCGTCTTTAGCACCTGATAGTCGCGCTCCACTTTCTCTGTCCCAATCAGCACTGCCTCAGAGCTGCTTCTTCTAATGCTGGATTCTTTTCTTAGCCCTGCTCGCAACAGTTTCTGTTAGGAGATCGGTCGAACTCAGCACATTGTGTTTTTAATGCCAGAGGCCTTGAGGGGGTGGAGTTAAAAAGACGCACCACAGCTCATTGGTGACACACTAAGACAGACTATCAAGAAAAAAACAGTCACTGTAAGAATAGAGCAGATAAAAGTCTCTGCTTGAAAGAGAAGGGCGGGGGGGGGTACAGAGAGATGGGGAGAAACTGGGGAGATGGGGAGTCATTAGCTGAGTTAAAAGCAAATTGAATCAGGCCTATGTGCTTTTTTGTAATTTGAATTGCCTAAGAGAATAAGGAGCCATCTTTGCATTGATATGCCACCAAGACACAAGCTAGGAGTCTCCCCCTTTTCCCTCTTTCTCCTGCACACATGCTTTCCCCCAACAGTCGAAGCAGCCATGTGTGCTCCAGCTTGAGACTCCCATTCAGACTGTAATATCACCACCACTGGGGTTCATGCAATATTCACTGCAGATAATTTGTCCATATCTCACCTTCATCTTAAAAGCAAATACTCAAGCCATGTTACACTGCTCTACTTGACTGCGTTTTCATTTTGTTGTTCGTTGGTCAATGATCTCATCTTTTTGTTTCTGTGTTGTTTTCCTCCCCGAGGAGCAGAAGTGAAAATGCATCATGTGAAGCAGCATCAAAAGAGGGAGAAAATGTGCTGATGTGCTTCAGAGAAGTAGAGTTACAGAGGAGTGAAGTGTGTTTACATAAGGGTTTCTGATCACGTACATATGTGTAAGATTGTGGGAATGCATGGATGCACATTATACACACTTTCTTTTGATTTGGCACTTTAACACAGAAACAATCACACACATACACACCTCCACAAAGGAATTCCCATTTTCTCCTTTCTATTTCATTCCCAAAACACACACACATTATCATTTCAAGACATGTTTCCACTTACTTACACACACACACACACACACACACACACAGCCCTCTTCTAGCTATGTACCATGGTGGCCTTTCCTGCTGTTTATCAATCCAATGTATGGGTAGTTTTCAGCTCCACTGATCTGAACATATTATTCCATTTCCCTCTTTCCTACTGCTCGACACACAAATACATGCCTCTCTCTCACACACACACACACACTCACACACCACACACTCACTCACCCACACACACACACACACACACACACACACACACACACACTCTCCATCCACTGTTCTTGCTACTCACTCACCAGGAGAGACTCTGCTCCACACAGTAAATCTAAAAGATTGATGTGTCTCCTTGGACAAAATGAGATTATGTGTCATTAGAAGGCATTACACTACAGAACCCCTGAGTAACTGAGTTATCCCCAGTGTTTCACAGGCAAACACACTATTTGCACAAACCAGTTTCCTACATGTTTCCTTCCAAGAGTTAATGGTCCATAGTAGTTAAGACAGAATCATCAAACCAGAGATTAGGCTTTCCTTTTGTGACTCAAACATGAAGCATGCTGTTTGTTGGTAAGGGTGCATGTACATATGCAGTGCAGTCAGATTATTTGGACAATAATGTATTTTGTTGTTTTGTATGGGTTAGTGCATTGGATTTTACAGGAATCACTGGCACTTAGGTCAAAGATCCTCTTAACTTCAATGTAAGGGCTCTTGCATTGGAAATTAATCAGATGAAGTGTGCAAGAACTGTAACTTGTAACTTTTCATGGATACTCCCCCAATTTTAGGTGAAAAAATAACTGTTAACATAAACTTAAATAAAGTTATTATGTTTAATGACCCACATATACCTTCAGAAACTACTATGTTCTGTGGTGATCCACTGCAAGGCCCGTACTGAAGCCATCTTCAATAAGGTTACATCGTTAGCTGCAGAATCTCTTTGCACTTCTTCTTTATCTTTCTATGCAGAGAATGAAAACACAGAATGCAGCAGTGCTCCTGTGGGTGGGCCTGCTGCTCAAATGCTTAGCCAAAGTGCTTAAATGTTTGAGTTTGGCTATGCTGCTGGCTTTGCAGTGTGTGACCAATGAGATGGCAGCCAACTGTGATGTTGCCTGAAAGTGACTTTTGATGGACAAAATATCTCAATCTTTGTTTCCCAGAGTTCATAGAAGTGTAAAACGCCATCTAAAATCAATCTAGAATCTTGGCAGTGGCACATTCCCCCTTTCTGGCACATTTTAGTGAAACCTATGCTATGGAGGCATGTGTTCGATCAACCCTGTAAAGTAGGCACACAGTCTGCAAGGGTCTTATTAAGGCTTTAATTAACTTCTCTCATACAGATATCCTGGGTTGGGTAGTCACTCACATACTTGGCCAGTGACTCAGGGAAGGAGTCAGACACTAGTGAAACCAAAGGGTTATTCTGTCACTTGTTAAGTTACTGTGAGGAGGTCACTGAGTCAGGTTGCCTGCCAGTGAATCTGTACTTTTTGCATTAGTAAAGTCAGCTTGTCATTCACAAGGGTTGACGACAAGTTATTTAAAGGTGGGGAATGCGTTTCTAATCCAATGTTTTGGATTAGAAAATCTTTTTGTCAAATTCAGCGAATTTCTCGTTTCTGTCTGCTAGCTGTCCGTTCTATGTGTGCGCAGAAAAAGAATCAGGAATTTCTTCGCAGCCCTGAATCTGTAAATGGGAAACGCTAGTTATGTTAATTGCAGTGTCGTTGTTTGCTCTATATCATGATATTTGTCATGGTGTTGGATTTCTCCACCTTTAATAAGTCAGTCAGTTACATAGTGAAGTAGTCAGTAAGGCAGGAAGGCAACAGGTAAGATAATCAACCAGCCTGCAAGTCTAACTTCAAATCAGATGTTTAACCACTTGACTTTAGCAGTATGTGTGGTGGTTCATAATAAACAAACACCGTACAATTCTTGTCCAGTAACAATGGGCCGACTGATCTAGTACAAACACTGTCTCGAGGTCTGTCTATAGACAAAACAAGAAGTTGGGAAAACACAATTTCTATGTAGACTTAGGGTTGTGTTTTCTCACACTTGCACATGCTGTCACACAGATACACGTGCTGTCTCCCTCTAGTCAAAACAACAAGCGAGGCTACTGTAGTAGTTGCAGAAATCCAAGGTCAGCATGTGACACATTTTCTAAAATGCATACACACAAAGAGCTGAGAGCTGTTTCAGTGTGCAGCGATGGGAACACGAGACTAAGTAACTGAATTCAAGAGGTCAGACACACAGTCTGAACACTGAGAGGAATGGGCCCCAGCTGTGTATAGGAGAGAAAGACACACACACACACACACACACACACACACACAGGCGCACGCATACCAAACACACACATAAAATGCAAAAACAATATTATGTGAAATAATGGTGAGAGAACTTTGTGTTTATTTCTTTCTCAGTATGGTCAGAGCTACTTATTAGCAGAATGGAAAACAAGTCCATGACTGTAAAACAGCTTCATACTCAAGTTAAACCCCTTTGTTTTGTAGTCTTAATGGACTGCTCACCGGTCAATGGGGCATTGCAAAAAAAAAGCTACTGAAAATTGTACTCGTATTGTTTGACATTATCAATAAAGTGTTTGATCAGGTTCTTCAAACACTTTAACTCTTTTGGGTTTTTTTAAAATTGAGGCAACAATGTATTTTCTTAATAACCATGTTTTTTTTTCCATAACAGTGAGCCAAGAAGGATAAACTCCACAACAACGTCCTGATAGTGTTTAAGTCCCAAAATAAGATATGGTGTATAAAGAGTATTGTCTTTATCTGAGTCACACAAGACCGTTGGTGTGCATGCAAAGTTCCCATGTACTGTAAGTTGAATGCAACCATCTCTTACTCATGACAGCGTATCAAGGGTAAATATGGTTTAACTGCCAACCTTTCTCTGAATAACTAATCATCCTCAATTCATTTCTCCTAATAGGTCTTTACTCCATTGTGCCAGCATCCTTTGTTCCTTGACTCCGCATTATCTTGCAGCCTCCACTTTGACTTTGAAACGACATTAACAGTAAACTTACAGGCTTGAGGCTTTGTTCAGTCATATAATAGCAGTTTTGAGATTTTGTTTGCCCCTATACCCACTCCGCCCCTCTCCCAGTCTCAACAGTTAAGTGCAATGAATAATCTTGCTTTAGAACTGACAAAGTACTCAGACTTCCCCTCACAGTTTAAGCTTTGTTTTCATAATTGCATCTTCAAGCCCACACAATTCAAACCCCCATGAACACACACATACACACTCACAAGTAAATGCACACATGGCCCAATTTGTTTGTGCCTACGGCAGTTTTCTAATTAATGTGTAGACTCTAAATGCTTGTCATTGAGAAAACCTTTTCCTGCTCAGCACTCCAGTCTGTATCTTTAAAATGCTACAGATAGGAAAACTATACTGTATTTGTGTGTGTGTGTGTGTGTGTGTGTGTGTGTGTGTGTCGAGTGAGGTTTACAAATGTATAGAGGAACCTCAGGGCTTTCCTTTCTTTGTTACCTTTTCAAGGCTGCAACCACACGATAGTCTGTCTCTCGTGCATGACACACACACACACACGCACGCACACAGGAGGTAGCTTCTCTCATTGTAACACATTGATGAACTGCACTGTTGTCAGGTACGGCAGCTACCTCTGTGGTTTAATTAACCAGGATGAAACAGAATGGGGAGAAGACAGAAACAAAGGAAGAAAAGGATGGAGGTCTTGATAAGGAAGAAAAATATTTAGTTGTAATTCTAGAAGTAGTTCTACCTTACACAACTGGAGTGCTGTTTATGTTGCTGCTTGGTTAATTTTCATGAACAGTGACGTCTTCTCTTCAGGAAAACATTCAGAATCAAAAAACTCCGCCCAGTACAAATTGAATATAGAGTAAATGTGTGTATGTGTGTGTGTCAGAGAGAGTGACGCTGCTCCTCTTCTTCAGTCGCTGTTAGTCTTAAGGGCGCCGACTAGTTGTCGCAGTCTGTTTAGGCTGATGGAGAGGTTGAAACTGCTAATGCGTTGTTGTGATACTGGACAAATGTTCAGAGGCAGCACACTCACACAGGCACGTGAACACACATACACACAAATGATGCAAACACACACCCTAGCAGGCCACTGACTGTCTCTTGAGATTAATGTTGGTGGGATCCATTCAGCTGGGCCTGATCACATTAAGATGGATGGACCCCCTGGTGGGGTGGGGGTGTGTGTGTGTGTGTGTGTGTGTGTGTGTGTGTGTGTGTGTATGTGTGGGACCCCATCTGTCTGTGTTTTCTCCACAGCTAGGTCCTGTGACCTAGCAGCCATCTTTAGTGCCCTCAGCTAGGATAAGCAATACTCTGAGAGGGAGAGATGGATGGATAGATAGCTGTATTCTCTTTTTGCTTTTCTGTCTTTACCATGGTGACATTAAAAAAATGCTCCAGGCATTTTGGTTGTATTTCAGAATTATTATAAAGACATTATTGGCTTTTCAGGGGACTCTTTTGAAGGTCTTCACAGTCTAATAAATGCATTAAAAGACCCTAATCACTAACAGCATGACTTCTTTTAATAATTTATTTAATAAATATGTATCTTGAGTACCTCATTGCTTTTTTGTCAGGTCTACTGTAGCTGATCTGCTCAGTAACCAGCAGTAGTAATAAGTCGTAGAACTGTCCGAATGCGAACCCACAGTATTAGAGCATGCATTCTCAAGTAACATTTCCCCTGATAAATACATTTTAAATGAAACTTTAACATCCTTTTCTCACGTGGAATTTATAACAGTCTGTGAACTGAACTTCTATGCACATTCAGTCATTTTCTCTGAAATGCCTTTCTTAACTCGATCCACAATGTCTCTCCCTATTCATCAGAGCTGCTTCAAGACTTTAGTCAGTACTTAGTGGAAACTATGAGAATACACTGAGTCTCTCCACTACTTCGAGAGATCTGTCAATGTTACAGGCATCGTGCTATGACTAGTAATTAGAAAAAATGTCTACAATTTGGCAAAGTGCTCTTCTAGAATGAATTGGAATCGACATGGCATCAATTGTATCTTCGGTCCAGCAGGAGTCTGTGGTGTTTAGCCTGTTTATGTCGAGCTTCTGGGAAATCCCATGAGTCTGTCACGTACAGATACAGGGTTTATGCTTGTTATCTACAGCACTCTTATTTCATAGTGTCATACTAGCTGCCTTACATCACAGCATTTGATGGTTGTTAATCATTAGTAAGATGTTTTTGTTGTTGCACTGGAGTGTATAAATCCCACACCAAACCAGTTTTAAAATTCTTAGGTTTTTATAAAAGAGAAACTGGGGCTTTTGATCTTAATACTGTGTCAAAAGCTTGCATTAGCACTGCTGTTAGTAGATGGTCATGTTGTTTCCTTTATGACTAGCTGGACTGTGGTCCAATATTAGTCACAGCTTAGTTAGTTTAGTGAAAAAAGCATTTGCCGTTGTATTCTACATGTTGTATTCTACATGTTGTTTTCTACATGTGGGCTGTTTTTTGTTCTTTACATTTCTGTTAGTGTGGCTCTATTAGGAATTGATCTTTAAATGTTGCAATGTTACATTCATTCTCAACTGAGATATAGAGGAAACTGAACCCCCAGATCTTAAAGGTACAAGAACACATGTGGCAATGGGTAAAAAAAATGATTTTAAAAAAGAGAGAATAGCATGGTCTTGTTCCTTTTCAATATTTTCATCCCCACAAACATTTAAGTAATTAAGGTGTTTGACTCGTGTTTGCAGCATGTTCCTAGAACTAACTGGAGGAGTTGCCAGAAATTTAAGCCAACAGTGAAGTAGTGATTTTAAAGAAACAACTGTGGTTAATATGAATATTTTTATTCCAGTTTGACAAATCGGGAGGTCAGAAATGAAACCCTAATGGAGTACATACAAAAAATGCTTTTAGCAGTGGCCTTCCTTCTTTTCAGTAGTGATTTACAGACAACTCTGGAAAGAAAAGCGCCCTTCATTCTAAACAAAGACTCCCCTAGAGTTGATACCATGCCATGCTTTTGGATCTGGTGTGAGGCAGTATTTCACTTTTTTTTCCCCTCTTGTGTATTTTGTTTCTTATTTAAATTTTTCTGCTTTATATTCTTATTCTCTCTTTTCATGATCAATTTGAATTAATCTTCTATGTAAAACAAAACTCTTTTGAGTCTAATCTTCCTACTGCTTGCCCTCTGTATGAGAGACAGCTGTCCAGTTATTTTGGAGCTAGCTGGAGTCCTTATAAACAGTTTAGGAGACAAAGGGCAGTTTTGGCTCCCTGCTTTCTTCTCCTGCGTTTGCTCTGTTATGAAATGTGCATGAATAGATTTCATTAAAACACTGAAAAGTCTTGTTTATTTATCTGTACACTCATCATGTTCTCCTCAATGCCTCCCTATTTCCACATTTGTTAATTCCTGTATTGGTCAATTTTGAGATGTTGTGTTGTAATGATTCACAACTGTAGTTTTATAAAAAATACATCTGTCATAACAAGTAAATAAATGTGTTGCCCAATGGAATGTAAGCCAAGTATAGGACAAGAAACAAATACGAAGAAATTATGAAGAAACTTTATTATATAGTAGGAGCTTGTTTGGAAGCCTTAATGTGCAAGATATAATGCAATACAAAAAGTGTCCATACTCCTGTGCTCAGTTTTATAACATTTTAAATCTGTGGCATTGAACCCTAAGATGATGTTTGAAGACTACTGCTCTTTTCATCATCCATCCCTTTTTCTTTCTTTCACCGTCTCTCTATTTGTCTATTTCTGTCTGTCAAGGTGTCTGAACGCATGTACCTACTGTAAGACTAAGCATGCCAGAGGAGACTTGGCCAGCTATCCTGTCGCGGAGCTAGTGGAGAGAGCCAGGCAGTCTTTCCAGGGTGAGTACATTATCTGTCTCAGACACACACACACACAATCACAACATGGTGTTGAATTGTGGTGTGTGTATACTGCATCATTTTAAAATATTTTTTAAAAAAGGAACTTAAATGGCAATAAGGGTCATTGAATGTCCGACAAATACACTGATTAATATACTTGACTTATATGCCGTGGAACTGGATGTGCCACTGTTGGATAATAGAAGGTGCTGATATTGGATAACCACCTTCTTGGAGAATTTGATGCCAGATGAACAGCTGTTGTGGTGTGGCATCTGTTCCTTAAGCGCAGACACTAAGAATCCCCAATCGCACAGCAGGGCATGTCTCTATTAGAGCCCCAGGCGGGTCAATGAAGGGCAAGTCTACAAGTTGACAACACAAATCTCACTTTGAGCCAAATAAGCATATGCAATGGAATTCAGACCCGTGTTCATTTTCTTTGCAGCTCACTTACATTATCTCCCCTCCTCTTCTCCCCGCTGGATTACAGACCTTCTAGCCTCATTTCTGTCAAATGCTGCGTTTGGGGTCTTCATGCCCGGAGTACTGTGCAACAAGCTAAGGTCAATTGTCACATCCTATTAACATTTCATTGCTCACACACATAATTTAAATGTTGTTCAACCTGAATGTTTTAGAAGAGCTGTCTTTTAAATCCCGATCAAATGTGCAGCTTGTTCGTTCAGTGTAAGCATACAAACAAAGATCTCATTTC
This sequence comes from Micropterus dolomieu, assembly GCF_021292245.1. Lineage (NCBI taxonomy): Eukaryota > Metazoa > Chordata > Actinopteri > Centrarchiformes > Centrarchidae > Micropterus > Micropterus dolomieu. Next base: position 21,397,182 of record NC_060152.1, read on the forward strand.
TGAGAGTTGTCAGAGACAAACGTTTATACAAACCTTTTATTTTATCTTGACAGATGAGTTAGAGTTCATTCTTGCTCTAAAAAACGAATGTACTCATTAGTGAACTGACTAAAATGTAAACACTTAAAACACTTTTCAAATTAAAAGAAAAGCAAAAAGAGAAACAAAAGTAATACATTCAGTATTTATCGCATTGCCTCCCTCTCTATTCTTACTCAAGGTGCTACTAAGCTTTTGGCTTCATTTTTGATTAAAGGTCCAGTGTATAATATTTCTGAGGATCTATTGACCGAAATGCAATATAAGATCCACAACTATGTTTTCAGTGGTGTA
>NC_060152.1:21397567-21456509 GCF_021292245.1 Micropterus dolomieu
TACTAATATACTGCAGGGGTCTGCAAATTTTTACAACCTTTAGATGGTGGGTGAGAATATAAGCCATAATATTAGTAAGAATTTCTATGGTGTTCAGTTAGCTCAGTTGGTAAATTGCTGGTCTCTCATCTCGAAGATTTTGTGTTCGATCGCACCGTGGGGCAATTTTTTTTTCTCTTTCAACAAATGGATTCTGCACAAACTGTTTTTCAGGCTCACATTACGGCATGTGCTGCATTGTTTGTGTTTGGGAAATCACATTTTCTGACTGCTCTTTCAGAGCCGTGTCAAGTAGGCAACACACTCTTTTAATGTTGTTCAGAATTTTTCAAAGTAAAAGCTCTCAATTCAACTCCAAGTAAATCATTACAGCAAACAAGCTTCTCACGCTTTTATTTTGCAGGCAAAACCACTAAAGAGGAAATGACTAAAGAGGATGTGAGTAACCGTTGCTGTCATGACTGAGAGCTCTTTCAGCACCGCTATCAAAGTATTTTTTTATTTATATTATTTTTGCTGCTATCTAAGCAAAAATATCTGGCCAGATATTATTGATGGTGGGCAGTTTTGTTGAGGGTCCATAATCACAGAGAGAATAAACATGTTTCCCTTGTCAGTGTTTGTATAACTTTCATCTACTATGTAGTTTATAATGGTGTGGTGCAGAAACAGTGACAATGTTTCACACTCTTGGCTTACATTTTCCATGTTATCGGTCTGTGGCCAGGTCGCAATAACATATGGTTTTACTGAATAATTAAGTAAATATAATTTCTTAATAAATATACCTAAAGAAACCTAATTTGACTGGCTACTCTCTGCTGTCTCAGAAGAGAAACCTTTTGTGCTGTGTCAGCCACTGTTGCTGTCCTATGCTCTTTGAAAGGGTAGGTGGCAGTGGTAGACTGGACAGTTGGTTGCAATTCGCAACCTCACCGCTAGATGCCACAAAATCTTACACACTAAACCTTTAAAAGGCTGGTTTCAACCATCTGTAAATAGCCAACACTTGTTGGGCTGTGGTGCAATCCAGTACTTAGGAACCTCTTACTTAAAAAAATACGAAAACAATTAAAAGACAGTCGGCTAGTGAACAGCCTTTTTAATGGCAGATGCTATAGTAGTAAATTCACATTATCGTTCTGCCAAGAGTCTGTCTTTCAGGTTTGATTTTCAGCACTTTTGATGGTGTTGTAGTTTCGGGGCTTTACAGATGTAAACATTCCAATCAGCAGTTTCAATTCTACCGTTTATGGATATTTGCGATGCTGTACAATGTTTGACTGTGCTATAGCAAAAGCAAAGATCAACTTAATTATATATCCATCTATTATATATATATAACTTAATTTAGCTGGAGCTGTCTGCTTGCAGCAACTGCGCCGCCAATGCAGTGGTCTTATTGACATGAACAAGGGGCCTGGAAATGTTGAAGCAGTGCTATTGTTGGTCTCAGCACAGCCTCAGTTTATATCTGGGTAATGAAAAACAAGATTATACCCTTGACAAGGACACAGCTTTCCAAATCCAATCCAGAACTCTTTAAAACAGCTGCATCCATGCCACTGTGGTGCCCAGGGGTGGGCAGTCAAGGGCAAACTCACCAGCTGCTTGAACCTTGGTGTGTGTGTGCGAGTGTGTGTGTGAATGTGTGTTTGTATAAATGTCAGATGTGGGTGACAGTGCAGTGTGAAGATACACCTGCCCTTTACACTTGTTTGAGAGAGGTTTGAAGAATGTAAGGCATATTGATATTTTGGGATGACTGTGTTGTGTATTCGCATAACTGTAATTTAAACACCAGTGTGCTGTCTTTAATTAAAAATGTTTTAATCCCAACTTGTAATAGACTTGGTTTTTGTTAGCCGTTGTTGTACGACATAAAGCAGGAATTTCAGTCTGGAGGTCAGATATGAATAGTTGCGGTGTGTGTGTGTGTGTGTGTGTGTGTGTTTAATCTGTTAAAACGCAGGAAACATGAGAGTCAAAGACGGTTAGTTGTTGTTTTCAAAACAGAGAAAGAGGAAGCTAGAGGTTGCCGCCTGTCATGATTTACAGGCAGTTGGAATAAGACAGAGAGACGGGTAATGACAGAGGAGAGAGGCGAGGTTTCGCTATCTGTCCTCTGCTCTATATGGCGGATACAGTCAAAATCAAGTGTTTAACTGTAAACAAAGCTGTTGGACCCCACAAGTATAGTGGAAACCCTGGCGTTTGGGCCCCAAAAATACAGAAAAACAAGCCCCCACTCACACACACACACACACATATTTAGTGCCCTTTGAAAACACATGTAGGGGGGCTGATGATGATGAACAAGACACACAGTTTGCCAACCTAGCTTCCTGATTTTTGTTGGCCGTGTTTGAATTGTTTCTCAGACTCACAGACTAATGAGAAGAAGTGATACATATATATATACACACACACACACACACACACACACACACACACACACACACACACACACACACACACACACACACACACACACACACACACACAAACGGATACGCACAAACGGATACACAAACTCACTGGCAAGTGTGATAAGCAGGTTTCATCTCTGTAATAATTGGGCATCCAAACCCTTCTGCCATCTAATGTATATTTTGTCACATAAATTATATTTCTCTTTTGTTGAACAAATATAATCATCGACCACATTTATGAACCAATGGCATGCTATTTACTCCATCAAATATTTTTGTTAGGTTTGGAATTACATTATAGCACTGCTGCAGTGCCCCTTTCTGTCTCTCACTCTCACTCTATTAGCCACCTTTTTCTTATCTCGCACAAATTGAGCTTCACAAATAGGCCCTCCAATTTGATTTGCTATTTGATGTCTTTTGAATAAAAAAGGCTGCAAGTATGAATGCTAATTTTGATTGGCCAGTTAGCCAGCATTGGGGGTATTTGATTGGTTTATCTCAGGGAATTTGAGAGGATTTATGGGGTTTATTCAAATGCGATTTGAGGTAAATAGCTCTCTTTCCATCTGGAAAAGTGAGTGAATGAGTGCACAGCTTTTAAAATAATCTGAATTATTCAAATGAATAATTTTTAACATCAGAGAGGCTCGTTAATGTATGCAGGTAATGGAGGCTGGGGATGTCATAGGGAATGACAAGGTCGTGGGTGTGTGTGAGTATATGGTGGATGAGTGTGTGGGGGTCCATATAGATTTGTGTGTGGCCGAGACACGTGTGGAAGCTGAGTGTGGGTTGTGTGTGTGTGTGTCGACGTTGAAGTGTGTGTCTTTTTGTATGTGTAAAATAGCCAGAAGTAGAAAGATGTTTAACCATATTCCTCTGGGTGAGCAATTCTGGAGATGACGGTGAGCACAGTTGGTTGAAGGTGAACAACCTCCATCCACCAGCAGTCTGCCGCCTTCTCCACGCTCTCCTCTTCACCTCCAGCCCTTTATCTTTATTTCTTCCTTACCCCTCCTATCGTCTCTCACTTCTTCCTGTTGCTCCTCTGTCTCTACATCCGCATGTCTCTCTCTCATGGCCCTTTTCAGTCCTTGCTCCATCGCTGTTGCGTTATGTCCTCCTTTTGTCTGTCTTTGGAGTCATTCTTGGAGATCAGCAGTAGTGGCAATCACTGTACGTATATTTATATTGAACTGTATGCCATCAAATGGCAGTCGGTCTATAAAACGTAGAAATCGCATTATTAGATACTACAATCCCATGCATGACTGCTTAAAAGCAAAATACAGTATATGGGCACACTGAATTCGTATCTCTCTGGAAATTAAACACAACTCAGTTGCAATTTTTGTTCAGCGAATGTCTTTAAAAAAAAAAATATATATATATATATATACATATACATATACAGGAGCTGGTCATATAATTAGAATATCATCAAAAAGTTGATTTATTTCAGTAATTACATTCAAAAAGTGAAACTTGGATATTATATTCATTCATTACACACAGACTGATATATTTCAAATGTTTATTTAATTTAATTGTGATGATTAAAACTGACAACTAATGAAAATCCCACATTCAGTATCTCCGAAAATTTGAATATTACTTAAGACCAATACAAAAAAAGGATTTTTAGAAACGTCAATCCAAATTTAAATGAATGAACACTTGAAATATATCAGTCTGTGTGGAATGAATGTATACATTATACACGTTTCACTTTTTGAATGGAATTACTGAAATAAATCAACTTTTTGATGATATTCTAATTATATGACCAGCACGTGTGTGTGTGTGTGTGTGTGGGCCTTTTCTCAGTAGCTTGGTGGTAGCGTCGCTATTTTCTGAATCAAATAGGTTTTCAGTAACATAGCTCTTTTATTGACCGAGTAGCGCGGTAGCTTCCACGCACGCTACATTTTCCCAAGCATTTCTGAAGGATCAGTGAGTGACGCCACCAGCGATGACATCACGTACCGATCCTTGGGCTGATGTCTGCGACTTTGCTGCAGGGGAGTAAAGACATGCGCGATTGAGTTTACTTTATATTGTGATAGTTACTGTAACACCTTGTGAGAAGGATCAGCGTCCAGCTGGCCACCTCTTCCTCTAGTGAGGAGGAAACTTTGATATGTAGTGGCAGAAACTTGTTTCCTTGAGGTGAGAGATCTCTCTCTCTTTCTCGCCCATTGCCATGAATGGTTTGGTTGTTTAGGTTGCAAAGTTGCCAGAGCACAAAATTCACATATATAAACAATAAAAAATACATAATTCATTAATAATGTGATAATTAAGTAACTTACGTATACAAACAACAATGGTTATCTGTTTTTTGCATGAGGAAATACATTTAGCTGCAATGATATGGCAATAAGTTGAGAGTTTGTGTATCTGATTTAGCTCTGTCGCACACACATACTGTTTGGAGCAGGTTTTTAGTCTTTCTTCTATTGCTATTGTGGAATGAAGTTAGTTCAATATAAACTAGGCCTTTACTGTGTGTGTGTGTGTGAGAGAGAGGGAGAGAGAGAGATTGTGTGTGTGTGTGTGTGTGTATATATATATATATATATATATATATATATATATATATATATATATATATATATATATATATATATATATAAATAAAATATTTGCTGATTTCTCTATTCAAGCCTTAAGGCAGTATCTTTAACCTCTAGAACCTGCAGATGCCCTTTCCTGTAAACATGATGGCTGCCCCATAGAATTGGGCGCCAGGGCTGTGAACGAGGGAGAACTCTATTTTTGTTGTGGTCTTGAAACACCCACTGTGGCTGCCGTCTTGCAATTTTAACCTGTCAGTAGGGGTGTATTTGAAATAATCCTGTCTGAAACAGGACATGACTCTTCATAGATCCAGGCACACTGCTATCATTCCCACATGACACACTACATAAGTGTGTGACACGCGTCTTAGCAATCACAACACAGCTTGAATTTTGGGCTCTAGTGAGTATTGGCATAATGACAACACAAAACTGAAACCTTGTATCACCACTATTGCTTTTTTTTTCTAGATCTGACAGCTGGTGCTTTTCTCCCTTATTTAAAAATGTTTGATGCCCTAGATTCTAAGCAAAACCGCTGAAAATGCCATGTAATGCCTGGATGTCAACATGGAACATGAGCTACTTTTTTCAATCACATTTTTAGTGTTATCTTGTTTACTTTTATATCACAAGTCCTTTTATTATGATAACGTCACCCAGTGAAGGCAAACATACCCACTAATATTCACATGCATCTGCCTTTTCTCTCATTTCCACCTGACTGATGGCATCTGTGTCAAACACAGATATTAGCAGAAATGACACTGCTTAGTTCCCTGGCTCCAGCTGGATGACATATGACAGATAAACAGACAGACATGTGGGCTAGCTTGTTGGCTAGCTCCAACGTCTGTGACAGGTATTGGCTCCTGTTTACCTCTGCTGCTGCAGCTATGTGACACATGGACAGACAAGGCTGCCAAGGTTTGCTAGGCATTGTCCTCTATGGGTCAGTGGTTCCTCCTCGTTGGATGTTGAAGGTAAAGTTTCATGGTTACATTTGAAGTACACCTTGGATTAGATTACAAGAAAGGTAAATAAACCTGGTGACGACAGTCGGTCATCACAGTAGCAGAGAAAAGGCTGGGGATTATCGTTTTTTTTATCAATTCAGGGAAAGATTAGTGTCATTTCACAGATTTACAGGGTCATGGGGGCATGCATGTTCAGTAGCTGTTAACATTGACAGGTATTTTATTCTATAGATGGGAGAACACGTGCCGTTTTTCCATTACCAGCCCAACTCGCTTCGCCTCGACTCTACTCAACTCTGTTTGTCTGTGCTTCGTTTTCCATTGCAGATAGAACCCAGAGATAGTAACCCTCAATGTAGCTGGTCGTCATAGTGACGCCACTGCCGTGATGTAATTTTCAATGTGACACATACACCAGCGACCCAGACACAGCTGTCTCTTGATTTAAGTTAAAAAAAGTTTCAACATTACTCAGAATGTAAAGGCAGATTACAGCTGTGTTTTCCTCAGCTATTGTTGCTGCAGCGGTCTGTGACAGTGGGACCAGATGCCTCGTGAGCTCATCCTGCGGGTTGCCACAGACTTCCCCTGCCACCACTTGTGGAGCTCCTCAACTCCGAAAACTTTCAAGCACTTTTTTGTTCGGCCATCACCTCTCGTAAAACAGTCAATATTCGAAATCTACACAGCTGATTTCTTACCTCAAAACTTCTCAGAAGTGGATTTAGTGATGAAATAACGTATGAAAATTATAAAATATAAAACTTTCTGTTGCTTGCCTCTGTCAGGCGCGCGCAATGATGACACAGTGAATAGTGACAATTCTCTCTGATAAATCAGACCTTGACGGAGGTGATATGAAAAAAAGTACCTGGAAGCAGGTACAGGTACAACTTTTCTGCAATGGAAAACCAAACAAAGGCGAGGCGAGTCGAACTGGTACTGTGCAGTGGAAAAGGGGCTATACAGTAAAGATACACATCTGGATGCATGATGATTCAAAGAAAGCTCACTTCTAATTTTTCTCTTATTGATTGAGAGATGAGCGAGAGTGGAAATAGAGACACAGATGCAGCTGAGCAGAGACTGAAATATTGATAGGAGCACATTGATCATAGTTGAGTCACCACCATCAAAGTGCAGTGTATCGGAAAGACCATGTGGAAAACTGCTGAGCATGCAAGCTGTAACACAAATTTTCTGTGTGTGTGTGTGGAAGCAGTCAGATTTATAATCCTCTGGGAAAGCTCTCATGGAGAAGCTAAAAATGGATTTTCTGAATCTCCTCCAGGCCGATAAGTTGCTGATATTTTTCACACAGACAGAAGTTTCTCCATGTGTGTGCTCTTCTGCACTGAGAAATAGTTCAGACCCCAGCAACACTTCTTCTTCATAATCTGGCTGTTGTATAGCCAATAAACTCAAAACAGACTTCAGTCACACGTACACACACAGCACAGAGTTCAAACATATGTCACCACTACCAAAACACCAAGTAGTGATAACAAGACTTACCTTTCTTGACTTCTATTTATTTAGTAATTTATTTTAACTATCGTGGTGTAGTTTTATGCATAGAGCATGACACTACCAGTGCCAAACACGAGGTGAAGAGTTCAATTGTCAGTATAGCTCTGTGGGTGAACTAAAACTGTTAAGGCTTTTCTTACCACTTTTACAAGCCAAACAGCAGTTGAGGTAGGGTCATATATTTTGTTAAACATCCAAATGAATGGTCTGTATTAGAAGACAGGCTTGAGCTGACAGCATGATTATGTGAATCAAGTATCAAACAGAATCAGGAAGGCTCCGCTGATTTTTGTGGGTCTGGTGTATACTTCCTCATGACCATAATAAGATTGTAAGACTTTGGTCTCTGACTTTAATGAAGAAAAATATGTAGTTCAGCAGGGAGATGTGGATCAGCCTTTTGTTGGTCTTTAATACTTTACTTTTTATTTTTTAAAAGACTATTAATTAGATTTCATTTTCTAGAATGATGACTGCAAATCTAATTCATGTTTGTCATTGTTTTGCTATTATACCATTTGTGAAATAACTCTGTTGACACAAATTATTGTTTATAAAATAAAAGACAGAATCCAGGTGGAAATTGGTGGTCTTTGCGTTGCTTCAGCAGTCAACCTCAGTAATTCAATTCACTACAACTTTTTTCATAGTAGACACGTGTTGTTAAAAACGGTAATTATTGCTGCATTCAATTCCAGTTTTCATGGCTCTGTATTGTGCGTGCTGGCTCAGTGGCATAGCTTACTGAGACACCAAAAATGGAACTAAGCCATTGTTATGGTTATTAGTTCCACCTGTGCTTTTGTTGCTATGAAACGTAGTAGGAGTGAAAATATAATATGAAAATATCTGCCTCGAAAAAGTTGCATGTAATTATATATAATTTATTTCAATGAGACTGGAGAGCCAATGAGCTCAGTAGCATAACTGCCGGTATTTGTTGTATGGATGACATACTGTACATTACCACAGCAGGTCAGGTGCTGCTGCCAGGGCAAGTTGCTGGGGAGTGATTGAAAACCAGTTGTATACAGGTTATGTTTCTTATTCAAAGTAGCCACAATTGATAGAGTAGAGAAAATCAGTATGGGCTGTTCTGCACCTCTCTGACTGCTTCTATCTGATACCCATCTCTCTCTCTCTCTCTCTCTCTCTCCTGCTCTCATAAAGTAGTCATGCTCAGGCGGACTCTTCAGACAAGGTTTGGACAACCCAGCTGCAGCCTCACCTCCAACACTAATCATTATGCATGGCCATGATTCTGTGTGTGTGTGTTGTCAGTTTGAGTTAGCTCATTGTTGGGACGAGAGACAGTGAGACATAAAAAAACAAAAAGTTTTTTTTTTTTTCTTGTACAATATTAAATATCTTTTGTTTGTCCTGTGCTCTTAAAGTTCAGCTAAACTACCGGCATCCTTCATTATCTTCTCTGCCTCTGTCTTCTTGTTTGACCTCTTTTCATTCTCTCCATAGACTGGACAAAAAGACAACAGAGGGTGGGGTGTGTGTGTGTGTGTGTGGGTGTGTGCGTGCATACATGTGTCTTTGTGCGCATGTACCGTCTTGTCCTGTGATTTAGTGCCAAGCTGGCAGCAGAGACTAGTGAATAGGGAGCCCCTTTCACACAAAGACAGCACGGGACACACACACAGTCAATGCCAGACTGCAGGCCACCAACTGCACACCTGGCATGCTGCTATTATGTCACCAGTGTGTGTTTGCGTGTGTGTGAGATTGTGTAAGTCCAGCAGACACCATCTGCTCTGTCCTCTGTGAACTTGTGTCCACACCTCTTCTCTCTCCCTACTCCAGTATACTATGTCAAAATGTTTTAAATCCTTTGACACCATGAGTTATAGTACTACTGTATTTCCCCTGTATTTCTCTCTATACTCCAGTATACTACTTAATGTTCATTGATGATTAAAGATAAAACAGATGAAAACCATCAAAAATTTACCTCTGAGCTACAGATGAAGATGTATTACATATTTTAATGTTTTTTGAAATACTAAAAGAAGTGTCTTAATTTCAGTGCCTCTATTTTTTTTGTCTTTTCCCTTACATAAAGGCTGTGTTATACTACTGTATTTTCCTTCTGTTAAACCCTGTGTGGGGGAAGGGAAGGCAGTTCCACATTCAGTCAATGGGTGGCAGTAGGACACTTAGATTCACACCCGGACCATGTGCTCGGCTCACTGGCCTTGTTATTGTCTGTGTGGCTTTACACACACACACACACACACACACACACACACACACCATCTCTCATACACACACGAAGAGTCGGCTTGTGCCTGTTAAAATGTTTAACTGCTATAAGTCCTCTGACTCACATTTGGCTTTTTCGTTCTTCCACCCAAAGCGCCACTGTGTGTGTGTTCCCTTTCCCAAGCTGTTAAGCACACTACAGCACTGTTGTTTACATACTAACTTCCTCCTTGATAGTCCATGTGAGAGTCACAAAAGATAAGAAAATAAATGACACCTTCTCCTTTGTTATTGTAGCCTTGTAAATATTTGTATCGATTGCCCAATCAAAGAAACAATTACTTTGGGGATCCCCCTCTGACCTTTTTGGTGTCAACCCAGACATGCTATTAGAAAAAAGGAATAAACAAAATAAAAACTAAACCTTTCAGATTTGGTTTGCATTTTGTAACATGATATTCAGTGAGGAGTGAGGGGCACATGATGTATGACTCGGGTCAGAATTACAGTGTATAGCTGCCGATTAAGTATAAAGTGGTATAAAGCAACCATTGTTTTCTCTTTATGCCAAGTTTTTACCTATTACCCCTTTCCTGCCCTCGTGATTCTTTTTCTCTACAACTTACTCTAATCTGTTTCTCTTTCTCCTTTTCCTGTCCCATCCTATCTTTCTGCACAGCTTCTTTAATGGCTTTTTACAATTCAAAGTTTTGTACCCCATATCCTTCTTTCAAAACAAGGATACTGAAATAATATATCAGTTGTTTTTATATCTTCACATGTACAGTTTTTATATCTTCCAGGAACACAAGGGAGAGCCTTTGCACTCTGCCCTGACTGGTTCATAACCAGTCGCGCTACTATTGAAGATAACTACATGAGTACAAGGTTGTTTTATACGACCCAATGAGCCATGACAGCCAGAGACAGACACACACACACACACACACACACCAGTGTAAAGGGGGAAAAAAAGCTGCAAGTGGCTCAAGTCCTAAAGTTTGTGTCTGCTTTGAAGTCTAGACTTCGAGCTTGGGAGACTGGAAAAGGGGAGATTAATTGGGCTGTTTAATCTACACAGTCACTTGTTTGAACCCTTTCAGCATTTTGGCAGTGTCACAAAAAACAAAACAAACAAAAAAAACATTTAGATACCTGCAGGATTAAAGTTTCTGCCATGTGGCGTATTTATGCCATGTGGATTTCCGCAAAGACTCCCCCGTCAGTAGAAGGTAGATGATAAAAGTAGTGTATTCAGTGGTTCAGTAATACAGTGTAATGACTTTGAGTGTGTTTGTCATGGCAGTAAACATATCCACAATTTAATGCACTAGTTTCACCTCTGTACAAATCACTTTCCATCACTGTTTCATGTGTTTCATTAGCACAATGCTTAGCTGGGCAAGCCTTTCTGCCTGCCTACATTCATCACGATCCATCTAATAGCAGCCATGTCCATCTTTATAGTACAGCTGACCATTATCCTCCACATATATTATATACCACAAAGATGCATTATAGTTAACGTCTGTTGGCGATGGCTTACAGACATTAAAATGTTGAGCCGGCATTAGGGATGCAGCGATTACCGGTTTTCACTATTAACCGCGCTTTAAAATGTCACGGTTAATTAATCCTAAAGGCTCCACAACACCGAGTGTTTCTGTTGAATGGAATGAAACTGTGGCAACTTGCATAAAACAAAAACAAAGTTACAGTAGCGGTGCACCAGCTTAAGTGTCGTGCTTATCAGAGGCTTCTGCACAATGGCTAAACTATGGCAGATGGGCCAAACTGTGAAGCTTTATTTCCACCAAAGAAACGGCTGAAGTTGGCAGTGTGGGAGCATTTCGGGTACACCAAGTCTGACCAGGGCGTTACTGACGGATCACCTGTTCAAAAACTTGCCGTTAAAATAATACTAATAATAATTACATTAAACTTGATGCAGCACCTGCGGGCTGAGGTAAAGGTAGGCCTAATGATATTGAATAACGCAGCAAGTTGGTAGGGAATTAAATATAAACGCGTCACTTAAAATCGATGCCATAGCGGTGAGAGTCGAGCTTTCAGTGCAACGTAAACAAACCAAGCAGGGGTAAACTTTCAGACCCTACCGCAACTACAGCTCCTCTGCGCTATAATACCCATTATTTTCAATGGCTTGGTTTGTTGCTGCGTCGAGCAACGTGCACCGCACGGCGAGCTCGCACGCATGCCGCGGTCAGAGTAGTTGAACTTTAGCGCTGAGCAGCTTCCACGCAGTACAAATCGCCTCTTTTCTGAAAGGGCCTTTATGGAAGACAGAACGTAGTCCTCTCAAGACCTTCGCTGAACATTTAACATCATGTTTTCTTCTCCTGTCTGTGTTGAGAAAATGTTGCCAGGTGCTTATAGACTTTCAGGACTATAGGCTACCGATTAACTGCATTTCAGTTAACATTGCACTCAATTTGTTTCTCTCATTTTCACTAAAACATATGTATGAATGAGAGTTGATGACAGTAACAGTACAGTTTATAACAATTTCCCCTAGTGGATAAAAGTTAATAATACTTGCATATTATAGAAATATAATTGTTAATGTAATTAAATATTAAAAATCAACTTAAGTCATTACTAGTGTTAATGCATAATAATCATAATAATCGTGAAACCGTGATTATTTCTCTGACAATCGTACCAACAAAATCTGTAATCGTTGCATCCCTAGCCGGAAATGTGATTGTACACCCCACTTATCGAGATGGGCTACTTTGAAGTTCTTTGCATGTGCATTCTTGAGGGTTAGCGTTAGATGCTATTTCTTTGCATTAAGGTAGCATTTTCCAACAAGGAAGCATAAATCGTCAGAACACTGACTTGTTAATGATGTAGTTTATCAAATGATCGGATGTTGTGGTACCCAGGGTTGGGCGATGTCTACAAAATTTCCATCGGCCGATGTCTACAATGAAATGACTTAATAAAACATACTGCTGATCGAAGATTTGATGCTTCGATGGGGGGAGCCTGATTCAACTGTCAATCTCACAGTCGAAGCTTCGTAGCGAAACAAGGATCATGCCATTTATGCGATATGGGGGTGCTCAACGTCTGATTTTACATAGATCTACCATTTTTCTCCCAATAGGTTAATATACTGCCTATTACAATACACATTTCAACATTTAATGCTGTAAATAAACATGTAAAAAGAAAAAAAACTTCCAGTAAATGAAACCAAAATTGTAACCCTAACCCTGGGTCGTCAGTGCGCATGTGCAGGCATTGTGTGCATGTGTGTAGTGGCAGGAGGAAAACTTGCTGAAGAGACGGAGCCACAGCTTCACCAGTGTTGTGCCGAGTTGTCCGCACCTTGCGGGACTTTCGGGCAATTTATCACCGTTGATGATCCACACAAAGAATATTTTATCGTTTTTAAGCAGCTGTTACTTGAAATAGACTTGCGAGGAACCGCGACGTGCATGCAGTTGTCTGCAGCATGGTAAAAACTCATTAGTCAATGGTCAATAAGCCTCAGTTTAGCTTTAGCTCGCAATCGCCGTGCACAAAAACACACATGATTCGACTATCAGTTGACTATAGGCAGGATGTGACGATTCTGATTCGACTATGTAAATCCTTAGTCAGGGACAGCCCTACTGCTGATGGAGAAAATGGAGCGTGTCAGAGTATGGGGAGAAGAGAATTCTGAGGAAGGTGCAACAAAACAATAATGAGAATAATGAGAACCCTAGTGGTACCGAGTGACCTCTGCACTCGTGTGTTAACTGTTGCTTTACCGTGTCCACATCCTGTGTAACTTACCTGGGTGGCCACCTAACGGTGGTACCTCAACACCACATTGTCAGATTTGTTCCATATTTAAGTTTAATGAGTGCCGATATTCAGTCACAGACTAATCCAACCTATTACGTTTTTGTTTATAACGCAGACCTTTTTCTGTGTTTGCACCTCCTGTCCAGACCTAAAATGGAGAAGTTTGAAAACGCTGCTGACCCCATGTTCGTTTTAAAACTCCGGGGTAACATTTTGGTGTGGACGGGCAGAAACAGGGGACTTTAAAAACGAAGACGCAGACATTCATGTTTGGCTTTCTGATTGGGTCTTATCAGTCATGCAAAGCAAAAACACAATGCTACTGACAGGGCTTTTGTCCCAGTATTTTTATTAAAATATTTTTGTAGTGTGCAACAGTGTCAGTGTCTTTGTGTTCCTGTGTTACTTTCAGGAACAGTTCCACCTCGTTGTTGGTCCATGCAAAAAAATCCTCATAGCTGCAGAGTAGGCAATCGGCTTTATGTTTACAACAGTGTATGTGAATGGCTACTAGATGTGCATTTTTAGTGGTTTTAATAAAGACTGAGATTAGTTCTGAAACGCAGATAAACACTTGTGTGGACAGAGATCATTTTCCTTTTTAAACTCTTTTTAAGACACTTTTTAAAACTCTTTTAAACAAAAACCTAGTTGTTACACAGAGCGCAGAAACCAACAAACATACAGAGGGAGAGAGAGGCATTATAACATGCAAACTAGGGAGAGAAGGGTAGAGGCTGAAGCTCCTGGGGGACGAAGATCCACATCAGTGACTGGATTTAACTGCGCATAGCGTCCAATGTTCATGAAAATTCAGAGCCTCCCTGATGTGTGGGGTAGGTGCGAGGGCCCACTCATCGCTGCTTGCAGCTTTAATTGGTTATTGTACCTGTAATTAACTTGAACCTCACATTGATGTTGTGATCAGCACTGCTCATTACCTGTAAATAAGAGAGCAATCAAGAGGGGGACGAATGAAAGCCTGAGAAGTGAGAATGAAAAGTGTCAGAAAGAGAATGAGAAGGAAACCGTAGTTGTACATTGTTATAATACTGTATATCTTGACTAAGTCCCAATATGTGAACAAATCTTTATGTTTAACTAACCTTTTTGAGCAGGCTTTTTCCTTTGGTTATGAGGATAGCCTTTTGAGAAGCCTTGAAGTCAAACGGAGAAAAATGGAAAGTCAGATATGGAGATTCTTTGGTCCTGTTCAATCTAAAATATTATGCAACTGTCCCACTTTTTCTGCGGTGATTGTCTGTTTTCCTGTCTGAATCCATTCCATCACTTGACTCCCACTTCACTCCCCATGATGGTTCTATCCATGTCTTTTTGTTTTTTCTTTCCCCGCTCTGCTACCTTCTCCCTCTGTCATCACAGCTTCCCCCTCTTTGATCTTCTCTCATTTTCTATCAATTCCAACTCCCTTGCATTCTCAATTTTCTATTTTGGTTAGAATCAATTTTCCTAGCCCCATCTCCTTCTGTGTACATTTCTTTAACTTAATCACCTTTTGTCTTATCAGTCTCCTTTTAGTCTTTTAACATTTTCTCACATGATTGCTCTCCTTGTCTTGCAATCATAGTGTCTGTGAGTAAGTCTCTCTGCACTCAACCACTGTACTTTTTTTTTGTATCTTTCTCTTGCTTGGTTTGCTGTCTGATGTTGAGCCACTATTGGCTTATATGCATTCAGACGGATAGATAAAAACATTGCTCGCTAAAGGCTAAACCCCAGTTCATTCTTCAAGGCACATACCATCAGCAACTCATTTATCTCCTATTCAGCTGAATGAATAGGGGAAGCTCAGCAGCACAATGTTAGCTTTGCAGTTATTTGCATATGCATTTTATTTATTCTTGATTTGGAAATACATTTTTAATGGTCCACAGTCTGTTTCAGCTGCTGTAGTGCTGTAAACACTGATGTGTGCCAGTCTCACTGTTGAAGGCTCTAGGAACTGTGATACACAAATATTTATACATGGATTCATGATTTATTACTTTTACCTAATTACAAATTACAAGCCTGTGGGATTAGTCAAACAGCACCAAGAGAATAGGTTTAAAAGCAAAGTGGGGTGGACTTCATTTGTCATGTTTTTGGTGCTATTGCAGTAGAAGTTTGAATCAAGCAGAAGCACTTTGGAACGCAGTAAGTGTGGGCCTCTCAACTGTGTGCATTTCAGTGTGAATAACCTAATAAGTAGCTTTTCAACACAAAGGTGGAGTGTTTTGTGACTAGTCGCCATCACCCAGTGACTAACATGGGGCTCATAAATGAGCTGGCGAACCAACACACTGCAACACTTTACAAACCGTATAGCCAACTTTGATGGGGTGAAGAAAATAACTCCCTTCAAAGTCATTGTTGCGTTCACACTACGTGACTGACAGCAGACAAGGGGTCACACGCTACATGAGCTGACAACGGTTGTGTCACCCGACGCTGGGCCCCAAAACAGCACACGTGAAATGGGAAATGACGCAAACCTACACACGAAACAGCTGTTGTTTGTTATTATAAAGCTACAAATTATAAAGACAAAATATGGGTGAAAGAAATGATTAGCACACGCAGGTAGCAGGGATCGTCTGAGCTACAGAGAGAGCTGGAGTTGAGTAAAAAGTGTTTTGCAGTGAAAAAGTAGCTGCCTGCTCTCATTGGCTGGATGTGGATGTTGCGTCGGCTGGCTTCTCCAGATATTTGGCATGCTAGATATCTGGCTGACATTGGCGATGTGTCAGCGATTCGTCAGGGAGCCGTTTTAATGCGTCACCGAGTAGTTCACAGCCCGACGGTCGCCTAGCTCACCGACCAGCAAATCGGGCTTAAAATCCTTTAGTGTGACCTAGGATTACAAAAGAAACTTCCTTCATTTTGCAAAATATCAGTGTGTATATCTAGAAAAGACACCCATGTCCTCTGGGTATAATTCGGAGCACTGTACAATGTTTGCGTGTGTGTGTTTGTGCGTAGGTTCTTGTGTGTGTTTGTGCCCCTGTGGTATATATTTTGATACCATCATGGGGTCTCTTCACACCCCCTGCAGGAACCAGTTCTCACATAGTGGACCACCCGTGGCCACAGCCACGAGCCCCCTGGTATTGGGTGATATGACAGGGCTACAAGGGGGGACAGCTGATGCACATGCACATACTCACACAAACACACACAGACACTTGCTCAGAGAAATGTTTCGCAAATGCTGCAAACTACTGAATATGTCCTCTAATAAATGTTCCCTCCAACTCTTTGAACTCAAATTCTCTCTGTGCTTCAGGTTGCTCTTGGCTTTGTCCTTTGACAAACAAGCTTTGCTTTGTCTCACTGCTTTCTAAAAATATTAATATTGGAATCAGTTTCATGCTATTACTTTTCATTATGTATTGTGCGCCTCTAAGTAAAATTTCTATTAAATTTCTGCAAAATTGTATGAAGACACCATTCATCAAATATTTATTTATTTTTGCACTACGTGATGGTAGAATGAGCAAAAGTCAGTTTGTGTATCCAGTTGTGTGAATTTTACATTCTGCAGCAGTTTAGAAATTATTGTAGCTGGAAGCCTTATGTGTATTGCAATTATTCTTCAAACTATATACTGTTTTCATACGGTGTACTTAACAATGATTCCATGCCTACTCATTGTTTATATTTTGTCTGCAGTGTTATCAGATGGGGTGTTCAAGCATTGTCTACCAAACCAAGCAGGTGTAGGTTACTACATGTGCTACTCTACAGCCTGGATTTACTTTTCGTTTGATGGAGAAGGAGCAACATATTTTACCAGGCCTAGGTTGAAGATGAAGAACTCTTTATTTTCAGTTGAAAAGTAAAAAGCGAGGATTTTAACCCTTTCTGTATCTTGGGGGATACAGTCATTTGACAGGCTGCGGGGGGAATGGCATTATGTGGGTGCACGTTATATCATGAAAAACACTGAAGGGGGGATGGGTCAAGTACTCAGGTCATGTGACTTCATGCCAACATTCAAAACTATATTACTACTCATCATTTGTATCAATATCCATAATGGCGGTGTACGTGGGCAAAGACGCTGGCCATGTCGTAAGTGTTATTTTTTACGTTTATTAATTTTTGTTTTACAAAATAGTGTTTTTCAAGGATAACTGTATATGTTCTTGTTGAAAAGTAATAAATTACATTTTCACAACTTTGCCTATTGCCCAGATAACAGTATGATATTCACACTCAGATATTCTCGCTCAGATATACTGCTGTTTTAGAGGCCTATATTCTAAAGATAATCAATAATATAAAGGTGTAAAATATGAAATATACTCCCCTCTCTTCCTTGATTACTTCCTTGAATACTTCCTTACTTGATTCCTTGATTCCTTCATTCCTTCTACAATTCCTTGATTCCCTCCTTGATTCCTTGGTTACTTCCTTGATTTCTTCCTTGGTTCCCTCCTTTATTCCTTCATTCTTTCCTTGATTCATTCCTTCCTTGCTTCTTTGATTCCTTCATTCATTCCTTGATTTCTTCCTTCCTTCCTTGATTCTTTGCTTCCTTCCGAAATACTATTTGAACCTTCATAATTTGAAAGAGAAAGAGAAAAAGGCACACAGGAACATTACTGATGAGGCAGAGACGAGTTTTATAATGTATTTATTTTTTTACAAACAATAAAATTAACTTTAACTGCTGAAAGAAAAGGAAACGTGAAACAGCAATAAGAACTAAGATTAAATGGTAGATAAAATAACTTCTTTATTACAATAATTAGTTTAAAAAGACAAAACATTTGAATATTTAACGCTAATGTGAAAATTAAACATTACCTGGTACCTTGTTTACTGCAGGGAGCAGGGTCCTGTTGGCAGCAGAAAATAGAACAATATTTTTATGCATGCAAACCGAACAGGGAATTTGGGTTCAGCTCTTTTATTTTGTGAAGAACTAAAAAGTAAAGAACCGACATTATCAGTGTCTCATACTCAGATCTGGCTTTTTTATGAACTTATTTTAACCAGACCACATAGCTCACTTTAGATCTGTTGAAGCTTGTGCTGTCCCATTTTATTGCCTATGAAACCTTAAAAGCACTCAATCAACAGCTTTCAGTAATTATTATTATTAGATATATTTTTGGATTATGTTTTAATACTTTAAACATGGGGTGACTATGGGTCTGTTAAATGAGTGAGACCCACACAACACCACACTTACTTTGTTATGTTTACCTAAAGTTTTTGGTCAAGTAGAATAGAGACACCAGACCAGAGGAGATGGTTTTCACCAGCAAGGAAGAAAAAAGAATCTTGTTGGGCAACATGACCCATAAACGCACACACAGGCTTACTTCCACAGCTTGCTACATGTCGGTACATGTTTGGTACATGTTGGGACATGTCTTCAAGATGCATCTCTCCGTCTGTCTGCCTCTTGCTCTAGTGTGGCATTTAGCTTCAGGGGAGCCCTGTGCTGTGACAATATATTACATTTCATAAAATATTGGGACAATAACAATTATTCATTTGCAACTATTCTTTTTTCGTTAAGGGACAATGTATTCCAAGTTTGGTAAATGATTTTGCTTTCTGTTTGTATATTTAGCTATTTTGTGTGTGTGTTGGTCACAGTGCTGACACTTTTCTCTGTAGCCGCAGTGAATGTCACTCCAGGTCTTCAGCTGAAGCAGCCGCTGAGTGTTTCTGCATGACTGGACGGCCTGTCGCCACATCTGTCACTTTGCAGAAAACCCTATGCCTGATTCCCTTCGACCCTCATTGCGTGTATGTGTGTGTGTATATGTGTTAGGGGCAGAACTCTGCTGCCCCCCTGTCTAGTAGCTGTAGTCGTGTGTGTTAAGATGTTTGTGTGTGTGTATGCGCGGATCACTTTGCTCTGAGTCTTCAGCTTTTAGTTTCTGCAGTTGTAGTCTTAACTGTCATGAGAGATTCATCTGAAACACGCATACCTGCACTCACGCAGTCAAAGCAGGGAGGGGGGAGAGGGCATTCTTGTCCATCACTCGCCAAAGCTGTTTGATAATCAGTACACATTTCTGTACCCCTTTAAGCCACTCTGCCCTGAAGTGGCCGTGAAAGATGTGAAGGAGGATGATGGTGTATTCATGTTTAGGGATCTGAGAGTGACAAACATTTTCTATAATTGTGTCATGTTCATGTGTGTGTGTGTGTGTGTGTGTGTTTGCAGCTGACTTAAATCAACCAGTGTCAAGAACAGCTTTAATAAGCTCTCAGCACTTTCTCTCCTGCAGTTCTCTCCTTTTTTTCACTCCTTTTCCACCTCTCTCTCTGTGCCTCGCTGTCCCTCTGGTAAGGAACTGTACTGTGCACCCGGACCTCTGCTATCTCTCTGTAGAATTCCCATGTAGTATAATTTGTGACTCAAACGAGTCCACACCTTAATACATGTTTATTCATGAGTGTGGAGGATATCATATAACTCATAAATAATTGAGCCGCACCACAAGTATTAGACATCGAAAATGCGACTGTGTGGACTTGAGAAGATGAATATCACAGGGTTAGTGACAAGAGGAAACGGGCTGCAGAGTAATAAAATATGACCTCTCGCTTCTTTTTGTAGCACCTATTTTCTAATAAAGACTAAATGGAGAGAAGAAACTAATTTTAAAAAACATGGCATGAAATGGTAATATATGGGACACCAAACTCCTTAGCCTTAAAACCTTTTCTGTTTGATATGTATGTATTTAGATGTAACAAATTGGTTAAAATGCTTCATGCAACATTTGTTGATTGTTCTCTTTAGTAATTTACTCACACATTATCCTCTCAAACTGCTGGAAGCAGAAGGATTTACTCATAATGTTTGGGTTTCAAAACTTTGCGATGGACGAGAATCAGATCTTTACTAGTGACCAATGATCACATGCAGTGTCATTGTGTCTGTATGTGAAAGTGGTGTTGCCATGTGGAGCGGGAGAGCTGAAAAGAGAGGATGGGCATATTGGGATCAGTCGCCCTGCATATGGCCTAACTGTTCCTCAGCTTGTTAACTCAGTAAACAAACCACAATCATTAGTCTGGAGCTTTAATACAGAAAATACCCCATATGTTTACATAAAAATACTAATATTTACATAATAAGATAATGTTTACAGATCCACTGACTACATTAACAGGCGCGCACACACACACACACACGCACACACACACACACACACACTTTACTACATTAGGAAATTTCCAAATAGTTATAAACACACAATATATTATAGAGTCACTAACATAATTAACACACAGGGTGCATTTAAAGTTCGTCCGGGCTTGCTTACAGCAACTAATTCTGTAGACAAACACACGCACGCACTCACGCACACACACACACACACACACACACACTGGCTAAGTGAATTAACAAACACAAACATGATGCCCACTGGTGGGTCATGAATATATTAGCATAAATACTGACGAGACATATTATTATTTATCAAATTAGTGCCTGCACAATCACTCTGGCAAGCACATGCACACAGCACGTAAAGAAATTAGGTCAACAGCCTTGAATTAGAAAGAGTTAAACCTTATTATGTTTGATTAATAACACAGCTGTAGTACTTTGTGTGTGTCTCGTGTGTCTATGTGAGAATATTTGCGGTCATACACTTTTGTGTATGACCACAAATATTTTTGTGTGTGCGTGTATCCACTGGCTTGACCTCTTTGACAGCTGATATTAACCATTACCACCTCAATGACTTTTTAATAGGAACTCATTACCATATGTACCATATGTATTTGTACGTGTGTGTGTAAGGCCCTTAGTGCCTTGCAGTTCTTGGGGTCTCTGAAGCATACAGAAATGGGATCAACCCCCTATAGCTTCCTTTGACTCTCCTCCCCCTTTCCCCCTCACACTCTGTGTGTCTCAGCCTCCCTGTCCTCTAATCCACGCACCTCATCAGCCATTCATCATCCCCTCGGCTTCATCTCATGTGCTTTTAATGACGTACAGTACAAATTCATTATCTTGATAGACAGACATTGGGTCAAATCTCGAGACAGTATGGATAATCCCCTTTGATAGATAACCCCCGCTTCATACAATTATGTAATGTGCAGTAACATACTAAAAGATTGAATTTTTTTCAAACATTTCAATTACCGCTGAAAAGATCTGAATATTCACAAGATTGACAGGTGACATTTGTGATAATAAATTCAACTACTAACAACTATGAGTGATAAACTATAAACTTTTTCTTTACGTGCTGCCATTTATATTGGATTTATTTTATATTGTTAGGATTTTATGTCTATACTCTAACTAAGTAACTGTTTTCAGAGCAGCAACAAAAGTTTACATCAGCAAAGTCACTATATAAAATCAGTATCTCACTGGAAACAAATGGAACATGTTAAATAAACTATATTCCTGACATCAAAATACTCAAGTTTAGAAACAAGAGCCAATGTCCCTATCATTCCTATTCTCTGCTGCTGCTGTAGAGAGGAGCTGGTTTCTGTCAACAAGCAGCTGAGTTTGCAAGGAATTGCTAAATATTAAGGTATGTAGCATCTCATCTCAATAGTCAGTGTTGATAGGCTATTACTTGTGACTTGTAATCAATCGCCTAGTACTAAAAAGTATGAAAAGTATGAAACAATCTTGTTATAATATTCAGTCCAGCTCACTACCTGTTTCGTTATCCTCAAATACATTTAGCTGTGCTGACATTGCTGAGCCTCCAGTGAAAGATACACAGATAGTAAAGAGTTACTGAAAGCAGCAGGCAAGCTAACGCTGTAGCACGTCGGCTAAATGCAGTAAATGTACCATGATCATGTACTGACCATGGATTATTTCAACCTGTCTGTCTATAGCCGCTGTCACTCTGCTTTTTTCCCGGGAGGATTGTGCTGATATGCGGCTCGCTGCACTGAATGAAAGGTACGGATCCGGTGTTGATCTGCCTCTGAGACGGGAATGTTGAAGTAACAGAGCCTGAAAATGTCTGAGAGAAAACCCACAGCCTGCGTGCTGGTGTTCTTGCGTTTATTACAGGATTTCTGTATGAAAGTGGTTGTGTTTCGGATTATGACTCGCTCATGAGTTCAAGTGAGCACGCGTACGAGCACACGCCTGGTAGCAATGTTAAAACCGCACCGCTAGTGGCCGCTGGAAACTCCATAATACCCTTTTAAGTGACACAAATGAGAACATTTCTTAATGAATGCAGGTAACAAGGCCTATCGATTGTTAACAAAATCACTAATAACATTAGTCTTACTCTTCAAAAAAAGTCCTTCTCTGTAAAGAGTTCTTGCACAATCCCACTTATTATCTTCTGTTTGTCATTCGTTATCTATCCTGCTTCCTTATTTTTTTTATCAGTTTTTTGCTATGTTGCTACAGGTAAATACAGACAACTCAGTTACATGAGACTGACTGACTCACACTATTGTAACAGTCCTACACAGTTACCTCCTGCTCAGAAAAACCAGTACTAATTATGAAGCGATACTGCTAAACCCTGGGCTGTATTAGCTGTATAGCTCTTATCATGATAATGGTTGTGCAACTTTTGCATATTTGCCTCTGTTACAGATAGGTGGGAAAATGCCAAGAAGTGGTATGCTTTGAATCCGACACAGGGAAACCAAAAGTTTGTTTGGATCTGTCATTGTCATTATTTGCATCTGTAATGTTTTTGTTAGTTTCACTATTCACACTAGTCATTCCGTGTTTGCTAAATTAAATATTTGCAAAATTCCCCAAGCACAAGTGGAATCTGTAACTGTTATTAAGCTATACAGGCAATCTTTCCTAATATTTGAGTCCCATGAACAGGAATTA
Source organism: Micropterus dolomieu (assembly GCF_021292245.1). Classification (NCBI taxonomy): domain Eukaryota; kingdom Metazoa; phylum Chordata; class Actinopteri; order Centrarchiformes; family Centrarchidae; genus Micropterus; species Micropterus dolomieu. Next base: position 21,420,945 of record NC_060152.1, read on the forward strand.
TTAAATAAAAATGGATGTTTTGCAAACACAAATAGAAATATCTTCATTTAATCTAGATTACATAAAGTTATTCAAAAAGCAGTTTCAGAGCATTCACGTCGTTCTCTTTCGGTTAGTTAACTGTAACTCCTCTGAGTTCACAGAAAATACCGGCTTGCAGCACTATGGGCAGTTAAATGGCTCTTTTTGGTCCCTGCAGATCCCCATTTCTCTTATATGCAGCAGCCTCTCTGCTTTGAAAGCTTCACAAGATGCTTCCTCTTTGACAACACACACACACACACACACACAGTAGAGATGAAAGGGGGAAGTAACTTATTTCCAAATTCTTCCCTATACATTCATGTAAACACAGCCACAAATGCACACAGACACGGTACTTGGAGGCCCTCTGCCAATTACTTTTGATATATGCACATAATATGTCTGACGCATATATTCTATGAAATGTTTTTCTTATGTACCACATACATGCATGTGCACATATACATACACACACATACAAGCTTTGATGTATCCATACATTCTATCTCATACACAGGTGTGCACAAAAATTCATGCCTGTAGTTCAGAAACTACTTGAAAGTAGGTTAAAGCTGACATGTTGTTTTAAGGCTGGTGTAGTCTATTAAAGCCATGCACATGTATGCGCATCCGTGCAACATGTACACAACGATGTGCATGCACACATGCATGTATTTAGTGTAAACATGCCTGAGACAGAATATTTGCATACGAGCTTGTGCGGTGGGTTAATCCGTGATGATGATGCTGCTACCAGCCAAAACACCCACGTGTCACATCAACAGTTGTTGCTCTAAATTAAGCTGTTTAATTACTGCAATTAAACTCTGTGTGTGGTGTCATAGTGTGTAAACGTGTGAGAATGTGTGTGGTGGGGATTGCAGGAGGGCTTCTGTCTATGTGTATATGTGTTTTATTTTTTCGCCTCATGTTTCTGAGAATGTTTCTTTCCTGCATGCCTGTGAGTCAAAGATTAGCAAAGATCAAGGATTTCAGTAAGAGCTGTTGATTACAAACATGAAGAGAAATGGTAAGATTTTCTTCATTTTGGACAAGCTGTGATTCTTTCATGCCAGCTAATGTCAGTCATATGTCACGCAGGGGTGGATAATTCGCAGAATGAAAAGTACACCCGTATAAACTGTGTTCTAGTTAAACTCAATCATTACATTGAACATATAAATAATAAAGCAGCAGTGTGGTTCGTGTTGTGGTGACGTCAAATTTGATAAACTGTTATGTAGGGATTTTGCCTTTTAAACAGGGATTAAGTATGAGGTAAATACATAAAAACAATATTTGTATTTAAAACAATAACTGTATAGTGTATACTATTTGCATCTTTAAACGTGTTTCATATGAAAATTTAGAATAAGCACTGGCAGATTTTGTTAGAGGTCATGTGATGTAGAGAACTATGTTAGCTATGTTAATAAAATCAGTGAAGTTGTTGTATCCCTTTTCTTTTCCCTATAAATCTTTCCTCTTAATTCAACCTCTCTCACTCACACACACACACACACACACACACACACACACACACACACACACACACACACAGGCAGACTCTCTTTCCCTCCAAATTCATCATTTCATTTCTCAAGTTGCTGCTGACATCTGCCCCAGAATATTTTACTGCGTAGTGGTGGGTGGGAGGTTTACTGTGGAAGCAGACAGCCAGAGGCGATTGGCTGATGGGGGAGAACAGGGGAGGAACTAATGTGATTGAAGGTCAGGCAGGCCTTCCAGTCAATGGCACTGTACAAAAGTGTTGCATGGTTACATGGAGATGAGGCTTGTGTGTATATGTCCGATATGTGTTTGTCTGTGTGTGTTGCCTTCATATGATTAAGAAATGAATCCTTTCTTGAAAAGACTTTGGTTTAAACTAATAAGGTATTCATAAAAACCAGTGTAAAGTGTGTGTGTGTATTTCAAAGCAGAATACACATCCCTTCAAGATTGTCTTAATTGGCCAATGAATTGATAAATCTAAGCATGCACGTGTTCTATATCTCAGTTTAGCTTGTTTGAAGAATATGTGTTGTGGTGTGTGAGGTCATGTTCTCAAGCAAGAAAAGTGTATGTATTAATAGAACTGTTGAAAAAGTAACTCAAAGCTAAACGCTGACTTGCGGTACATAGCACGTCACCCAACAGTTAATATTCTTTAGCAAGTCATTTTTAACTATTTTATTCTTTAGTGACCTGATTTTCTCATTTACTGATAACAACTTTCCTACCAACAAATCCATCACTTGTTAACCTATGCATGTGTTTTTTGTTGTATAAATTAGGGCCATGCTAAAGAGAATGAATAAAAGATGAACAATTGAGCAAAATATACAAACAATTGTGCAGTGATAGGCTTCTCCACTAAATCTCCCCTGAAGAATAAAAGGCAACGCATACAATATTAATCCACGCTAAACCCCTCCCATAACACATAAATGTGCCTTTTGAGTAAGCATTTTTGTTACACATATGGAAAATCGTAGATAATAGGAAAAAACAAGCAAACGAGTCTAGAGCTGTCGAACCAAGGGTATTCACAAACTTGGTCGATTTGCAGACAGCACTAATTTGTGATTGTTTTCCTCTTAGTTGATATGTTCATATTTTTTTAGAATTGTTTTTATAGTTTATTTCATTAATATTTATTGATGATGTAACTGATGATGGTAGCAGCAGAATGAATTCAGAAGTGTACAGACACATATTTTCTGCCAATTTACGGAGAAATGCATTGAAACTAATCGGGAGGAAGTTTATCATGCAGCAGGGCAATGACCCAAAGCACACTGCCAACAACAAAAAGGACTTCATCAGGGGAAAAAAGTGGAAGGTTTTAGACTAGCCAAGTCAATCACCTGACCTTAACCCAATAGAGCATGCACCTCCTTATGACGAGACTGAAGGGAGAAACACCCCGAAACACACAAGAACTGAAAGAAGCTGCGGTAAAAGCCTGGAATAGCATCACAAATGAAGAATGCAATAGTTTTGGCAGTTATTGCAAGCAAGGTTTATACCACCAATTTTTAAATGTTATTTACTTTAAGATTATTTGTTCCATTACCTTTGCTCACCTAAGAATGCTGTGGTCTAATACAAACGGTGATATGTCCTGAGTTGTTTAACACGTCTAGATGTGAATACTAGGAAATCAAAGCTGAAATTCTGAACTCTTGTTTTATACTCATTTTTTGATCTTAAACCCAAATGTCTTAAGTGAATAACAAAAACAAATTTGCCTTACTGTTCCAATACTTCTGGAGGGGACTGTATGTTAGTCTGTTTCATGACACGAAACAACACATAGCTAAGCATGTTGTATACATTAAGCTGCCATGATGCATGAGGCTTTGTATGTGTGTGTGCTTATATTTTGCATATATTTTAAGGTACCCGTGGGCCGTAGACATACACCATATCCAGATCAGTTTGTCACATTAGTGTTTTACAAATATATTAAGCCATAATTGACCAATAATGAAGTACTGCATTATTTTCAAAACAGTTTAAAGTACCAATACATTTTTATTTAGATGAGTTTGAACTGCGTTCACTGTTCCACTGTCGTTTTCTCTTTCACGCTCTTTCTTTATCCGTGTGTATACTGTAACATGCATAGCCATGTGTTGACTTGTGTTATGGAAAATAGGGTTTTAATGCAGTTTAATAGGATCATCTAATCTATAATCTGCTAACATTATAGCCTGTGGCAGCCAATCAAAATGTATATCATGCCAGAAAGATTAAGATAAATTGGAATACTGAACCCATATGTGTAGGATAGGGATAGAAGGGTTACTTGCAATGTGTATATTCATGTACCCACAGCCAAGATACAGGACAGACTTAGACACAAATATACATGTACAAAAACAAAGACTATTACAAAATAATGTTGTATTTTTGGGTATACACACATACATGATGGAGTTGTTTGTAAAACTGTAAAATATTAGATATGCCCCATCTCCATATTTTACATGAGAAGCAGAGCTTTGGTCACACAAACAGTCTCAAAACAAGCATCCGCCTAAACAAACACATTAGACATGGCCCAGAGACCAATATGATCAAATGTATTTACACACAGTGCTTCTTGCCAGGAGCACAATAAAACTTTGATTGTAAAGGAGACACAACGATAGTTATTTGTTTGAGGACTTGACAGTTTATAAACATGTGATGAGTGCCAGTGAGAAAATGCGCTTATGTACACATTTATTAGATTAGCAAGAATCGACCAAATTGCAATAATTCAGACAATAAATGTCCTATCCTTTAAAAATACGGAGACCTTGATCTTTATAAAAGTTTATAACTCTTATTTCTCCCATTGATAACCAAACAGAATTGATGTTCGGTGTTTTTTTTTCCCGTGCATTTTTTTTGTGATAAGAATTAATGCAAGTGAGGATATTTCTACCTAGGGAAAGGATTTTTATTATTATATCTATAATAGCTTATCGGGAGAAAGAACAGTGATTAGAAAATACATTTTTGATTAGTAATATCAATTAATATTACATAGAAGTTTGTTACAGGAGGAAGCTGGGAGTAATAGTAATTTTATACTTTTACTTTCACTGATTGTAACATTGAACATGCTGGGTAATAATCAGCCAGCTTGACTGGATTTATTTATGCGTATGTTTATCCATGTGCTATTGGAGGAATCAGAGCCAGAATGTACAGAATGAACTAATAGAAACAAGCATGACTTGAAAACGTGTGGTCACGTTGGGCCGCTTGTGTCTCATTCATGATTTTAGACCCTGTGACAGTTTCAACAGTGGCTTTTACTAAAGCTCCCAATCACCTGAATCAATTGGTTCTGTCACACTTCTTCAAAGAAACCACTTCAAAGCCCTCATCTCTTTTCTCCTCCCACACTTCCCATCCTTTTATCAAGAGGCGGAGCAAGGACACCGGGCTACTGGAAATTATGTATGTAAACAGTATTATGATATATAGAGGTATAATGATATATAGATGTTCACTTGGACTCAAAGATGAACTGAATAGAATTTGGTTGTCAAAAGTCACTGTGACCTCACAAAACACATTTCTGGCCATAACTCAAGAATTGATGACCATATATCACAGTTGGTCAGACACAGAGTTGGTGACCCTTTTGACTCAAAGTTCAAAGTCACTGTGTCCTTAAAATGGCAAATTTCCCCACCGACGTTTCATGGGATCCAACAATGAAGTGACATTTTACCCAAAAGGTTCAAGGTCATCTTCACTGCGACATTATGTCCTGGAAAAGGCCATTATTATAACACCATACCTCAGGAACACATTGTGACCATTTTTCACAGTCGGTCAGTCACTGAGTAGGCAACACTCAAAGCTCAAATGTCATTGTGACCTCAAAATAACTTTTTAGCCCTAACGTAAGAATGGATTGGGCAGTTCCAGATTTCCCACCCGTATTGACTAGGACGACACAATGAGTAAACAATAACTAGCACAGTACAGGCTTTACTCCATCTTGTCCATTCCATCTTTCACCTCCTGCCTTATTTTGAATTTTGAGCATCATCAGAATCACATGACTGCATGCAATGTACTGGAGCGCATCTTATCGTGATCCTGTGAGTGAGTGAATTTAATCTACAGCTCATACAGAGGCCTTATATCTGAAAATCCCAGGAGAAAACAAAAGCACCACAGTGTTTCCCTAGCACCAAACCATAGTTTTGCGGAGCGGGCGTGGTGTTTTGCCTTTTTAGGTCTGCCACATTCTCTGATTTTCTTTGACATCTTTACTGGTAAAGTTACTCCCTCCTGATGGAGTTTGATATAGTTATGCTACATTCACGTACTGGATGACCAGACCATGGAAAGGGCCCTATGAAATCTGTTTAAATTTTTGCCAGATTCTGTCTTATTTTTTCCCAAATTCATATGGCACATATTGTCATAATAAAAAGTGTGTAATCATGTGGTGAATGGTTGAAATGTCAATAAGAAAATATAACAAATTGAACAATATCAATGAATTTGATGTATCATGCAAATATGCATATGGAAATATTAAAATGTATGTGTAATTATTTATGGGGACAATTCACAATAAATGCATTGTTGCATTACATGTATTGTGAATTGTTCCCTATCAAACCGGTTATTTCTTGACAGCCTCCATATGCTGCTGAATACACGGTAAGAAATTGGCCTGACAGAGGCTCCTCTCACGTGGGCAACACTCCTAGTATTAAAGTACATGTGTACCTGTTAAGCCAATACATCTAAAAATCATTCCTCTGATAATACTTCATTAATTGATTCAACAGTGTATATATACACTGGAATCATACTTATGTATCATCAATATAGTGATGAGTTGCCTTTTTATTTTTACTACATATGTATTAAATATATCTTGAGAGACAAGGATGTTATTCTTGTTTAGTTTTGTGTTTTGTTTTGTTTTTTTTCATCAATTTATGTTGTTCAGGGTTCTTTGTTTGCTTTTTACTTTTAAGAAAATTAAGAGCACATTGACCTGAATTCATCATGTACACACTCTCATACCCACAGACTGCAAACATGTATTTGGCTGGGAGCTGGAGTGATGTTTGGCATTTGTCAGGCATGCTGATGGTGTTATTTTTGGACAAAGACAAATGCAGCTAAGACATACAAACAGCTGTTTCCTCATGTGCCAACCCCCTCTCTCTCTCTCTCCCCCTATCTATAGCCCCGCCCCTGAAAGCTCAAACCCCAAACAGTGCAGGCCCCACTTTTATTAAATTTCCATGTTTAATATCTTCCTGTCTTGCCTTCTTTCCATCTGCCATTTTGTTCACTCCTCTCTGTACTGTGTTTGCACTGCTGTGTCAGAGTTCAGTGAATGTTATTAGCTTTTAGGGAAAGTGTTCTGCTCCCCACCCTTGTTTCCATCTAGTCTGACATCAAACTACATCATAAGGTGACATGGAAAAAAGGGGTTTGGTGAAGGCTTTGTAATATAAACACACACAGGTCAAAGCAGAGTAAACCTGCTGATTTTATTCCAGGAGATACAGCTTTTAATTTTAATTTTTATTTTAATACCAGTAACACTATCAATATTCATAATGTCAAATTGATGTGAATAACTTTGACATCAGGGTCAGTGGTCAGGGTCAGCTACAAAACAGCACCTCTTAAACTGGTACATGCTTCTGCAGGGCACATACTGTACACCCTGCTTACTAGACCACCTTGAATTAAAAAGTGTTGAAAATATTAGGTTGTTATAATAAGGTGTCTGCTTCACCATTGGCTTACTATTTTGGTTTTAAAGACCTTCATTCTCACAATTATTAGGTTTAAAGTACAATAAATAAAAGCAAAAGTAATTAGTCGTTCATTATTGGATTTGCAAATTTCTCTCTCTGCATGATACTCCTGTGAGTTTTTGTTGTAATCTTGACATGCCTGATACACGGACATACTACAGTGTCAGTTCCACCACAACCCCCCCCCTCTCCACGGCACGCATACCAAAAGCTGAGGAAGCAGCTGTGTAGTGTGTATCAGAGCAGATAGACAATGGAGAAAAAGCTAACATTTCCTGTTGAAACGGCCACTTTCTCTGTGTCTTTGGCCAACAATAACACCATTGGCACACCTAATACAAAAGGGACCGAGAAGCAGGCCAAAGGGGCAAATTGCTGGGCAGGTTATTGAGTTTATCTGGAGATCTGTGTAAGACTGCGGCCTTGAGTAAACACCAGAGACTTTTCTGAAGCGTCACCCGGTTCAAAACATAATTAACACAGGACTCACAAGGGGTATTTAATAGCAGACAATACACAAGCTTACGAGCTTGGCAGCATTATGTGTGTGGAATCACAGGAATGTTATTTTGGAAGGAACCAATTTAGCTTCTAGGCCAACTGAACGCAGGTCTGGCCCTGTGTTAAGAGACAGCTTGGCCAATATTATTCTGGGACAGAGCTGTGACGTAGCACGGGATGCTGCTGGTGTGGTGGGTGTAGGAATGCATTCACTCCTGGGATGCAGATGATGCAGGCAAGGTTTAGACCTTGGCAGAGGGATCGGTATAATTCAACCCAAACAAGCTGACTTTAGCCGCCCTGGGAATTTGCTGTCATCACTTACCTTAAGGTTAACAAAAATAAAATACTGTAGCAAATCAATCATGGTATTTATGATGCTAAACAGAGACACTATTTCATTATAAATTAATGGTAGCTGAGGATTACAGTCTCCGCATAGAACTTGACCTGCAGGTCCTTCACAATGAAGCTCTTTAGTGGTCAAATGTAGACAGGTAGCTCTTATTGATGTCTGTGAAGGGAGTTATAGCTGAATCAGAGCCTACAGTCTAAGTAAAATAAATTGAATGTGTTAATAAATGATAAAGAGCATTTAATGAACTAGGTTATTACTGAGTATTGGACCAAGGTGAAATATGCTTTTGATTAATTGCATAGTGAGGCAAATGAACATCATATCCTGAGTGAATTCTTGTATTGTGCGTGTTAGCCTTTAGATCTGATCATGTGTGATTGATGGATGTTTTTGATGGTGTTTTTAGACATGGATAGCTCCAGAAATCATTAGTGCATCTTAATGCCAATGATGATGAGCTTTGGAAACTCTTTCACTCTGGACAGTTATACTGTCATCATTTTTAATCAATCTGGCCTCTGCACGCCCTTTTTTACTCTCTCTCTCTCTCTCTCTCTTTCTTACACACACACACACACACACACACACACACACACACACACACACACACACACACACACAAACTGTCCAATTAGCCAAACGCCATCTTTACTGTCTGAATGACCACATGCATCTTTCTCTCTTCACAGCTAATGATAATGATGGTTGTGTGGTTTTCTGTGCGTCTGTGTGTACTTGAGCTCATGCCCCTGCAACTACAAAGTTATTTTTGTGTGCCTGCATGATATGATATGTCTTAACACATAGCTTAAGCAGACACTCAACCATTTCCAGACCTACAGCCAAATGACAGTTAGATCATTAAGCTCTAGCAGTGAGTGTTGCTCTAATTTAGCATGAAGCCGGTAGATTGTCCCCTCTTGCTGTGTGACCTTCACATTCTTGGAATGCATCATGATAAGATGGGTGTTTTTAATACTTGTCAGTGGCTGTCATGAGCTGGGTTCTGCCAAAGCCTTGGATCATACAGGCAATGACAACAAGAGACTCTCAAAGGTAATGAAATGAAAATACATGAGAGAAGCTGCAGTGATGGTGGGTGAGCTTTGTCACTTGAACTGACCCATCTTGATCAGTTTATTTTAAGTGATGAGAGAATGTGTTTAAAAAGTGTTCTGATGACCAGTGACACCTGGAGAAATCCAGGTTAATTAACATTTAACTGATTTTTATGTAGCATTCAGGTAATTGTAAGTTAAGTAATGTAGGAGCTTACACGAAATATACGTGATTGCTGTTCATAACCATTTATGTGCTCCAAAGCCAGGGAACTATAACAGCAAAGGTGTCTCTGGTTGTTAGCCAGGATATTGGAGCCATTTGGAGGCCACGGTCAGAGGACTACCTGAATGTGTTAAAAGTTCTGAAATGTAGCTCCAGCATTGCTGTTAACTGTAGTTGAGAATGGGAGGTTAACATACTATAGTTCTTGAATTCATCTTTAAACAATACCTGTCTTGGTATGAAGTAGTTGGATTTTGGATTGGCAGTAGGGAAGAGGGAACTCTGGCTCAGACAGTCCCAATGGGATGAGATAAAATGTGGATAACTCTAACCAAGTCAGTGAAGGATAAAGAAAAATATAGTATTTTGAAAATATGTGATAAACATCGAAAGATGAGTCTGACCATGATAACCCTAATTTGACCATCCAAACAGAGGTCTAAATAAAAAAAGCGCCCCCAGAAAGCTAAGCATACACTGCTGAAAACTGAGGTTAGGTTATTTTGAATCCATTTAATGAAGTATAATAAATGTGAGATTCCCCTAAGTTCAGCAATGTAGTCACTGTAAAGAATTGCCCCTTGGAGATTGTAGTATGTATATAATAGTTAGCATAATAAGATGTATATGTGTGTGTGGAAGCCCTTCATGACCGAGCTAGACTTTTGGCATTCAACAGAATTTTTCAAATTTCATTGCGTGTAGTTCTCCAATTAAAATAGTCATGTCACAGTGACAACTACCAGGAGTCATTTCATCCAAACAAACTATTTTTGCTGCTTGCTGCCATAAACATTGCATGCCATATGTGAGTCCAATTGAATGAGCCATACTTCAATTTGCTGGATCTATTGATATATTGGTCAGGTTTTTGTTGTTGTTGTTTTTTTGTTTTTTTTTTGATGAGCAATACTGTATGGCGAATCTTAAAAGTATTATCGATGGGAACACAATTATGTCATGTTAAGTTACAAACAAAAACAGTTAAACTGCTAAAATGCAGTGCATTGACATAAGAATGCCACAGATCAACTCTAAATCTAGATGTTTTATTAAGCATTTTTAATCTGTGTTTTTGTGTGTCTGTCTCTTTCCAGAGGGAGTGTGTGAAATCTGGCTGACTAGTGAGGACACAGGAGCTTACGGTAGAGACATAGGGACAGACCTGCCCACATTGCTGTGGAGACTGGTGGAGGAGATTCCTGAAGGGGCCATGCTGAGGCTGGGTATGACCAACCCGCCATATATCCTGGAACACCTAGAGGTATGCACAGATTGCTGTCATCATTTTACCTGGTTGTACCATCAAAGATAATACATCACTGAGAAATAAAACTAAAATATGTAGGCTTTTCCTTTTCACCATTTTGTTTTTGTCACTGTTGTCTTTTGTGCTATCCCATTCTGTGAAAAAACAAAATTGCTTTGCCTAGATTTAATAAACTAAATGCCTTTCTGTTTTGCTTACCAAGCAGTTTAGCTGCAGTGCTCATACACATTCATTAGTCCAGTCCATTCACTTCTCTCCCTAATGACTCAATTAAGGACCATTGTGTCCTCTTTAGCAACCTCATTTTATCAGTCATTATTGTCTTCCCTAATGGAACAATGGACATTGTTATCCCTCTCTCTCTCTCTCTCTCTCTCTCTCTCTCTCTCTCTCTCTCTCTCTCTCTCTCTCTCTCTCTCTCTCTCTCTCTCTCTCTCTCTTTCTACTCCTCTCTCTCTCCCTATGTTTGTGCATGTCTGCTTCTGTCTGACAGACATGATTTTGTCTGTCATTTAAATGAGATGTTTTTAAATTGATTGTTTCTGGAAGTGTTAGGATAAATACATATTATAACATGTTATCACCATATTCCACCATCAATGGACGATAGCCATATCCGGCCTCTGCTTTCAGACATATCCACTTGGAGAGAGGAGAGGAAGGGAAAACTGAATGGCAGAAGGGTGTGTTGGAGATATTTACTGAAAAGTTCTCTTCATTTGTCCAAATTATTTGGATTCATAAAGTAGGAGGCCTAAGAAAAATTGACACGTTTCTGTTTTGTGTGGTCAGTCTGGTCTGTAACAACAATTCCATTGTTGTTGTTAAATCAATAAAATCAAGACAGCAGGAGGCAACTAGGGTTTTCTTCATGCGGTTATAGTATGTTTGTCACTATTAATGTTGTGAAACGGTTGTATTTATTATGGTAACGTTGTATTTATTTATTGTGTTTGTGTGTGTCTGAGAAAAAGAATATAATGTTTTTGATACACCTATTGGCAAACCATGGTGTAACCTGTGAAATTACCTGAGTTATGCAGGAAGTCTTTTAGGTTTTAGTTGCCTGGTTGTAGGTCTGGCCTGAGTCCAGTCTGCAGGTCCGTCAAGCGCAACTCACCAGGGTCACAAAACTCAGATCAAACTGTCAAACTATGCAGTTGTGATCAAAGATGAATTTGTGTACCATTTAGCTGTAGCTTGAGAAAGTTTGTGAGCAGGTCAGCATTTTTTTTCCTGCTTGAAAATGGACCAAGCACTGCCCCAAATTGCTTGTATCACTGAGCGTTACGTCACACATTTCGTTGCTCTGAAAGGCCAAGCAAGTTTATTTGTATAGCACATTTCAACAACAAGGTAATTCAAAGTGCTTTACATAAAACATAAAAGCAACAGGGAAATATAAAAAAGTTTAAAAGCAACATAGGGAAATAGAAAAAATACACATTAAAATATAATAAAAGTTACAGTGCAGTGTACAATCAGGGTTAAAAGAGTTAAATGGAAAATAAAAACAGGCTGAGGGGTTGCGCAAATAATTGAGTTAGTTATTTTTTAGATAGGTTGTAAGTCTATACAATTTTGTCCAGAGGCATCTTGGTCTGTGCCCGTCGATAATGCTTGGAAATCGAAAATTAACTGAGAGCTTCCAGACTAATATGCTTCTCTGGATTAGTGCTACAAGGTATACCAGGGACTGGAAAGACTTAAATGTTAAATAGATAAACAAATCAGGCATTATTGTTCATACCGAAATGCTTAAAACTAAAAAGGAACTAATGTAGGATGAAAACAAAGTCAGTCTTCCTAATGCTAGCGAAGCCAGCACCTATGAGAGGCACAAACTGAGTATTAATCCAACTGTGAGGCAATTTTAAACCTAACTTTAGTTTTATTGTTATATTATGTAATTCTGTATAATGTTATGGTTTAGCAGTATAGTGTATGGAACTACACCCGAGAGTAGAGTGTTTGGTAATGGTGACAACCAGACATGAACCTCTCATGAATAAGTTTAGTGTGTTTTGAACGGATCATGTGCATCTTCTGCTGTATGAATAGGGACATAACTTTTTTTTTTTTATAAACCTGTCCTGCCCAGCAGCCTGGTATAGAGTATGATGACCTGGATACCATATTGTGCCAGAGAGATTTTACTTTAACAAGGGAGTATTAATATACTCCTTTGTATGTTTTATTATTTATTTAATTATGTATTGATTTGTCACCGGGCCGGACAGGTGGGCAGACACGGGCACAAACAGACAGCACAGAGAAAGGACAAGACCTGTAAGAGAAGGGGGATGGAAGGTGGGGACAACAGGGAAAAGCAGTGGGAAACACCAATTGCAGAAAGCAACGAAACCTGCAATAGAACAGAGAGGGGGGCTTGGGGAGGAGAAAAACAACAACAAACAAACACAAACAAAAACAAACAATAAAAATAATAATAATAGTAAAAGACAACCAGCCGAACAGTAGCAATAAACAGCTGACATAGTAAGACAACTAAGAGCAAAATGAAAACAAGAAACAGTCCAGCACACTAAATAAGCAACACAGCACAGCCACGAGAGCTGGAATAATAACAATTAATTTAAATAAGTAACTGAAAGAAAAGCATCAGGAATAATTCTACCAGGGACAACCTAAATTTGTTTGTGTCTATGTGTGAGACTGTGTGTGTCTGTGTGCGTGTGGGTGAATGTGTGTGTGTACATGTGTGTGCGCATAAGCCTGTTAAAGAATGTAGTTGTTAGTGAGAGTGGGACGCCACGACTGTGCCACACCTACCCCAGCAACAGGCAGGCAAGAACCAAGAAACAAGACATGGGATGTAATATGGTGACTATAACCTAGAAAGCTAAAATTAAACAAAACTTTAAAAAAAAAAAAAAAAATAGCCAGTGAAGTTAACAACACATATACTTTTGGATCAAACAATCAAGGAAGATTGGGGATCATATATGAATGAAATGAGGGCAGAAATAAAAAAATAAAAAAATGGGGATGAAGGCCTGGGGATAGAGATGGGGGTAAAAAGGAGTGGGAAAGTGCTGTGGGAAGCAGCAATGGAGGTTGTAATTAACCAGGGGTTAATGGAGGTGGCTAATTGTCCCCCACATGTATAGGTAGGCTTTCTGCTTGGCTACATTACAATTAAAAAACCACCCTCCTAATGATAGGGAATAACAATTAACTTATAATTAGAAATATACTAGGACGACACATTAGCTTGATCTGTGTGTGTGTGTGTGTGTGTGTGTGTAAGAATTATTTCATATGCTACCGGCCCTTTCATTGTTAACGTCCATGCATTGAATTGAATTATATCTTTTTTTGCTTTAATTCCTCAGTCAATTAACCTACATAAGGAAAGATAAGAGTGCTCTTCTTTAACTTATCATTGTCTTTTGTTAGGGGAGAGGGTGAATGGGGGACATTTACCCTTTATCCTCTACCCTCTTTTCAGCTCTCTCCTGCCAGCACACACACACTTCTTATATTGTCAGTGATTGAGAGCCCAGCACATAAAAGAAAAACCTGCCAGAACTCTGAAAGTTCCCTTCTCACTCTTCCTTGAGTTTAAAGGGATGCTATATTAGGACACTCATCATTTTGTTTTTCTCCAGGGCCGAAGTTGATGCTAACTTTGAGGCTAACCCCCTTCACTCTTTATTCAACAATTGGCAAGCAACACTAGGAAGCTAAGTTTTAGTCTTGAGAAGATGCAGTCTTTATTCACAGGCCAATGTAACACTGCTAAACAAGGCTTAATGCTGACCCATTTATTTATGCTGCTATTGACAGGGTCACCTGTTCACACACTTGCTCCTTCTCTTCCTCCTGTACCGCACACACACTGACCGCTGCGACGGTAACAAAGCAAACCACTTGGGATCAGCCATCACAAACGCGACAACATTAGGACAACACAGTACTGAGCAATCGTTTGTGTGAAACAGCAAAGCTAATGTCTTACCTGTCGAGCAGAAACGGCGTAACCTCTGCATCAGTTTTCACTTTTATTCAGCATTGAAAGCATCATCGATGTTAACACAGGTCATATAACTTGTTTTACAACCTGTACTCGGCAGACCTTTTCCTCCTTTTCTTCACAGCACATCCCATGATGAGTCCAGCATGTTCGAATGTACCGGTGTTAATTTACAACGTTCTCTTTCCCACTGCTTCGTGCACAAATGCTACCTCCACCTGTTGCTGATTGGCTGGAGCAACGTTGTGGCTGCTTGCTCCGAGCAGCTTTGTTTGTGTTCCATTTACAGACACAAGGCTATGACGGAATACCAGATTTCTTTTTCAGAGCATACAAGAAATGGAGAGCTAGCAACCCATGAGGAAATTTATTTGCTGAAAGTGTATTGTATTAGAATCCCTTGAAGTCCTCTTGTTTCTTCCACTATTAGCTTTTTCTCCCTCTGGCCGCATTTCTCCTTCTTGTTTTTTTCTTTTCTTGTAATTCTTCATATTCTTCTTGTCCTTATTTCAATTTTTTCATCTTCCCACAACTATTATGCTCTTGTTTTTCTCGTCCTAATTACTCTTCCTTCACCTCTTCTTCTGTCTGTTTTCTCCAATTCCTCTCATGATGGCAGTAATCACAGCAAAAAGAACGGTGTGATGATGAAATCTCCAAAGTAGATCTATCCTTCATCTTAAGAAAAGGCCAAGTTCTAACCCTCTATCTCTTCTTTTGAAGAACACAGCATCATGCCGAATGGCTGTGATTAAAGCTGAAAAGGCCAAGTAACCTCTCCACTTCCACCTAAAAGATCACCCTCTTTAACACATACTTGCTCAGATCAGCACTTTTGTAATGTCTCCCTTTGACACAAAAGAACATACATTTTCTGCCTATGTGCATTCAGTTTTTTTTCTGACAAATGTAGACAGCCTCATAGCACCATTTGCTGATTGGAGCAGTTAAAGGCCCATTCACCTCTCATGGGCCACTTGTCTCTGACATTTTAGTTGATTGCATCGTGCTGTCAGTGGACATTTTTACTTGAGTAGTTGCAAGTGAAAATGTCTCCAAGCAATGCTACTTCTTTGTTTTTCACTTTACCGACATTTTTTTTCTCTTTAGACTTCATATTTTTAAACTCACAATTTTTTTTATCTGTCTATCTGTTAATCTGTCTGTGTCCGTCTATCCGTCTGTCAAGAAGTGGCTAAGCAGCTGTCGAAGGTGCACTAGGTCATTTGATCATATAACGTGTGTGTGTGTGTGTGTGTGTGTGTGTGTGTGTGTGTGTGTATGCAGATGTGCTTGTAGGAGCCTGAGGCCCCATCCACATACTGCATTTACGAATTAAAACGGAGACCTTTTGCTACGTTTGCACCTCCCGTCCACACTACAACGATGAAAATGAAGACCTAAAATGGAGAAATTTGGAAACGCTGCCGACCCCGTTTTGCGTTTCAAAACTCCGGAGGGCGTTTTAGTGAAGACGGGCCAAAACGGAGGACTTTAGAAACGATGACACAGCCGCTCACGCTCGGCTCTCTGATTGGGTCTTGCAAAGCAGAAACACGATGCTGCTGACCGGGTTTTTGACATCATATTTTTTCTGTACCGTGCAAATAACACTCATCTCCCTACACTTGTACTGTGCATGTCGCCGTTTACTTTGCAACAACTCCCAGTCTGTTTTCTGACGCCACACTCCTGTGTTACATTCAGTAACAGTCCCAGCTCGTTATTGATCGATGCAACAAAAAAAAAACTTGTCTGATGCTTAGTCTATATTTAATTATTCTTTCGCCAAATCTTCTGTAACTACGGAATAGACCATCATGCCCAGTGCACCTGAACGGGTCCTAGCTGTGCGTTTTCAGTCGTTTTAATGTAGACTGAGATTAACTCCATAACACAGCGGAAACGCTGGTGTGGACGGAGATTGTATTCGTTTTAATTCTCCGTTTGTAAACTAAAACAGAGTAGTGTGGATGGGGCCTGAGTGTGTGAATCAAACCTGTTAGCAGACTCAGTAAATGAGGTATGAAAGTAGCCTCTTCGTACGTAGCAATCAGCCAGGCTGAGATGAATGGGATTGCAGTTGTCCATTAAACATCCTCCACAGAGGTTATCTCAGTTTGACTAGATATACATCAGGTATGCCATTCACTCTGTGAAACAGTAGTGTGACACTGTTGTGTTGCAAGCAAATAGATTCTTAATATTTTGCTCAGATTTATTTACTCAAAACACATTCTAAAATAGGGTCTTCAAAATACAGAGAAACAAAAATCTGTGTGTTTCCTTGGTTCTCACTAGTTGGTTTTCATCCAAGACAATTTAAACTTAAAGTGTAATTTTGCCAAACCTTAAAATGTGAATTAGTGTTTTGGATCTCCTGTGACAGTTCTTTTGCCTCAATGTTTTAAAATGCATTCATTAAAAATGATGATCAGAAGAAAAAAAACAAAACCGGTAAAGTTCATTGTTCTCTCATGTTAGGTGTTGTTGTTGACCATGTGAAATGTTGAAACATGCATAAAAGTGAATCTTTTCTAATTGTGGGACACAGGACTGCACAACATTTGTAATTATTTTCACATTTTCTATTGCTGTTGGTTTTCAACTTTTGATTTCATATTTTCATTTAGCCATTTATTTTCCGGAGACAGTGAGAGATTTGTGACTGTTCGATGGAGCCACACTGGGCCCTAGGGAACGTTGACAAACTACCAAATATCCTCTGCATCGGCTGATATTTTTCATTGCCAGGACACAAGCATTCTCACACACACACACACACACACACACACACACAAGGGAACGTAGTAGCATGCATCTCTCACCTTCACACTCAGATGTGCACACGAGCACAGCTGTACACAGCGCACACTTAGACACACCCTCTCAGACCATTTTCATTTTAATGAAGCTTTTGGGAGCCTCTTCACATTAGAGACCTAATGTAGCATTGTGTGAGGGACCCGGCATCAAATTAATGCTCACAGTAAAGCTATTCTGGTGTACCTCTAAATCTAAATCCTGACTTGCTGCAGGGAACATGTTTTCTGAATTAATGCGGTGAATTATGAGTTCTGAAAGACATTTAAAACTGATCTTATTTGTGCTTTTTGTTGAGGCTTTAGAGCCTATTTTTTTTTTTTCGAACAAAGAAAATTATCTGCAGTTTACTGTATTTCACAGCTGCAGCAAACACATATATTCTTATAGTGGTTGTGTTCCAGCTCACAACAGTCAGTAGATACAGTGTGACATTGAAATGCTACATGTGCACTTGATTTCACTTTTACTGTGCCACACATAAGATATTATATGCATTGTGTGAGGTGCTGCAGGCTCTGTATAGCCTGAAGTGTTCGAAATGTTTAATACCATTGGGAGCTCAGTTTCTCTATCTGCTGCTGAATACTGTTCCCACTGACTGTGTGTTTGTGTGTGGTTTCCCAGTGCACACACAGGGGACCTGACCTATTATCCTGGGACCGACTTGTAGAATCATTTTCTCTACAGACTCCCCTGGGTGAACCCTGTTAATACTCTGTTATGTGTGGGTTTGTCTGTATGTCTGTGTGAATGCAGTTAGGTGCTACTTATTCTTTCTTATTCTTCTTCACTTGAACTAGACTGTTACCCTCTCTGTCTGGGAAATCCATCTGTGAGATCGATCTCTCTCTCTCTCTCTCTCTCTCTCTCTCTCTCTCTCTCTCTCTCTACACAGGAGCAATTTGGTGTTCTTTACATAATATTACATACTTCCATATATTAAATATATAATTAAAGAAAGTACAAAGCAAGTAATACATAAAATGGTAGTTAAAATGGAAGTGGTTAAAATATTAGTAATATAAAAAGATATAAAATACAAAGTAAAAACATAGTGAAAGTATCCGATACCATGTGTTTTATCTTTTGAAATAAATAGAGCCATACAGCAAAAGCCTGCTGCTTGTTAATAATAAATACATACAGTATGTAATAGGTCCGAAGAGACTTTGAATTGACCACTGACCAACTGCCACTCGCACAATGTGTAGCTTTTTCAAACGATAGGTAATGTTAGCCTTTACCGGGGCACTTACGAAACACATCCAAATAATTGCAAGTGATTTCTTATTTCTCTTCTACACGTTTCTGTTTAGATCAAAACATGTGCGAGGCCAAAATTACAGGATAAACTCAGTGAATCGCACCTGAAAATGTCTTTTGACATGTGACATTTCAGATCAAGCAGTGTAATGCCCTTTTCCTTTCCTTTGTTTCTTTTTCTTTTACATTCTTTTCAGACGTCCCTAGGTTAATAACTTGTATGCAGTCAGTAGTAACACAAATGGAGACCAAACAAATCAGCATTTTCCCCTCAATCAGTTTCTGCAACCTCTTTATGAAGAGTTGAAACGTACGTATTCCACCTATAACACAAGTCCAAGTAGGGAACGAAATTTAGAACGACAGTCAGTGAACACATGTTTTCTGCTCTAAAAACAAAACAGGAGCGGGTGTCAGTGTTGGGTTTTATTATGTTTTTTTTCTGCTATTTTGATTGATGTCCTTTCGGTTTTATCCATTGCCTTCTTGTTTAGGTTTTGATGGTTGATCTTGGTTTTCTTGTTCTCTGTTGTATTTAGTTTCATTTTTGCTGGTGTATTGTCTGTAGCTTTACTTCCTGTTTTAGTTTGTAGTCTGCTCCTAGTGTGTGTTGTCTTGTTTTACTTTCTGTGCTTGTCTCTGATTGCTTTAGTGGGTTCACCTGTGTCTAATTAGTGTCTCCCTCACCTTCAGGCCTGGACTGGTAATCTGTCATACCGGGCAAATGCCCGGTGGGCAGACACACCTTTGGGGCTGGTGTAACGTGAATTATTATTTATATAACTGTAACTGTTTTTAAAAAACGTGCCAACGATCAGCCCATAAAGCATGGACAGCGGCCCATTGGGTAATTTTCTGTACTGACATTGGGCTGGCCCAATCACATCTCTTACTAGCCCCCACCCCCTCTGCTCTCTGTTTCTTGCATTGCGGGCCAAAAGGAAAAAAAAAACATTCTTCAGACGGAGGTCGCCAAATGCGTGAACATATACGATATGTTTTCTACTGGGGCTGCAGTAGCTTCGACATCAGCTGCAGTACCCTGCGTAGAGCAGGCACAGGCACCTGAAGGAGTAAAGGAGAGCTGTGGTGGCCACTGCCAGGCAGAGGAGGAAGTTAGCAAAACAGAGGGACAAAGTGACAGGGCCGAGTGAGAGAGAGAGCAGGAGGAGAGTGGAGGTGAAGCGGTAAGCATGGAAGCATAGTAGCTCAACCTGTGGGGAGGGAGCAGGGAGGAGGGTCATTTACACTGGGGATGCTGGGGACATGTAGCCACCACTTTCTGAAAGCATTTGTTAAAAACGTTCTTAAAAATAGCTTGCACCAAGAAATGTTAACAAATAAAAATGCTATGAGAAAGGTTTATTTGCACAAGAAGCCTGCAATGTAAATATAGAAGAAACCTCTGTAGTGTTAAAAAAAAAAAAAAAAAAAAAAAGTTTTTATATTCTGAATTGTCACCTGCCACCTGTATTTTGTGCTTCCCTTTATAAAAATAAAGACACTTCCATCAAAAATTGGTGCAGAAAATGTCTCCAGAATGTAGGAAATTAAGTGTTTGATGCTAAAAATCTTCTGGCGGAGGACCCCCAGACCCTCCCGATTGAATATTTCATCTTTAAATAATTTTCTATAAAGTACGTCTATTAAAATATATACTTGTCTTGTAGTCATGGACACCAATCTTGTGCAATGTCACATCTCCGTGTTTCATCACAGCCATAATCTGACCCCCTAAAGCCTTGATTATACTCAGGAGCAGACGCGGGTGTACGCGCGGACCCTACGCGTACCCCCTCTGATGACGTTTTTTTCATCACGTGGACCCTTGTAAACTCGCGGACGCGGAAAGTATAATCGAGGCTTAAATAGAACAATGGTGTATTGGTGAGGGGCTGACTGATTTTGGTGGGCTGCCTTGGCCAAAAATACCATGATTTTTTTTTGGTCCCAGTCCAGCCCTGCTCACCTGTCTATTTAAGTGGTTGTCTTTCTTTCACTCCTTGCCAGTTCATTGTTTTCCATGTCAGAGTTCTCCAGTGCTTTTTCAGTGTTTCTTCTGTGTTTTCCCAGTGTTACCCCAGTGTTACTCGTGCCTCTTGTGTTATTGCGGATTTACTTTCAGTTGGATTTTTCATCGGTAGTGTTTTTGGACTGCTTATACCACCTCACCTGTAAGATTCACCGTGTGCAGCAATAAACCTCACTTACTCACCAGTACTTGCTCTGTGTCGGCATTTTGGGTCCAGTCCTCTCTTCTCAGCGTTCAGCTGGGTGGCTGACTTGATAGCGGGACTGGTGAAGAGGAAGGACATGAAACAGAGCAGAGAGCAACCTAATACAGAATCTTCCAAAGTAATTTAGAGCACCAAGCTCACACTGAGCACACATTTTTGTGCCGCCACCTTGCATCTGCTGTTTCTCTTTTTTCCCCCACATATGTTCTTTTCAGTCGTATTTGATTTGAGGAGGTAGATATTAGATCCTTTGAGCTAAGCCAGTTAAGATGGATCCTTTCTGGTTCATATGTTTATCTGAGCTGATCAACCAAAGATGAAAGGAGTTGTGTGTGTGTTTGTGGGAATGAGAGAGATGGGCCTGGCGGGGGGAAAGAAAGTGGCACAGGGAGCGAGAAACAACAATTATACTGGCTTTAAACACTGTCAAGACTGATAAAACACAAAACAAACAGCCCACTTGCACCAATTCTTGATTGATTTGTTTAAGCTTGTTGAATTCTGCTTTGAGTTGGATAGTTCATCCACCCAGGAGTGAAGGCATTAAAGCAGCACTTTCATTTTTGCCACCGGTCACTGCTGAGCGATATCTTCCTCATCACAGCATCATTTTCACTTCAGACTCACTAAACCGTCTGCCAGCAGCAGTGAAACACTGAAAAGGCCTCAACTCCACAGGGATTGGTAACGAGAGATTCATATCAGTGTACTGTATAATCATTGGAGGATGGTAAGCACTCTGTCAGACAGATGCACGCGCATGATACATGGCTTGTGTGAATGAAAAGTCCTCCCCTTATAGATTAATGAGCAGTACCCTGCTACTGAAACTAGCATACCATCTGTTGAGACCCTCTTCACCCTTGCAGCACATACAATCTGTGGGATCTGTTCTGGTCGGTGGGGCATTGTCATCGTCAGTGAACCTAATGACACCGGAGCAGAATATTACGATTCATAATACTATACACTGCACCAGGATATATACTGAAAGGCATGGCAGGGCAAAGCAGTCTTATTTATATAGCACATTTCATCACAGGTAACAAGTGCAGATGTATATACACATACAGTCAGACACACATATACAGTAACAAATCAAAATCCTGAGAAAATGTTCACAAGTTTCACAACTATGTCATGAGCAGGTCAGAAAGATGACTTGAGTATGGCTATATCTTAATGTACCCATTGTGACCTTCACATGACAATCATCATCAATCAGACCTTACTGGTAGCTAACAAACATGTATAAAGTAGAATTGGACGCATAGTTTCCGAACCAGGTCTGTTCTATGTTCTTCAGTACCTGAAGTGCTCACTTAAGGGCTTATACCACAAAGTACCAGAGGTAAAAAGGTTCAAACATGTTTTCACCAGTATTTTCCACAAGTATCTATATGGCCAAAAACCACACACATCATTTCAAGTGCATCTGCCTCATGTAGCACGTATTTAGTGATAGTATTCTTTTGGTTTTTATTGTCGATTGTGTGATACACTGCTGATTTGGGTTGACATCGTGTATACTTTGGACATGCTTCTTTTGTTACCTGCCTGTATTGAAGTGCTTTGGTTTTGGCTTCTACACTGAGAAAAGTAGAGCATAATTATCAGAAGAGTAACTGCAAGAACTTAGAAATAACACATGGGCACATAATCAATCTACTATTCTTTTACGTTTTGAAATCATTCAAAAACACACGCATGCATTGTTTTACGCCTCACACACACACACACACACACACACACACACACACACACACACACACACACACACAGCAAGCTGATTTCAGTCACCAATCAAGCTCCATTTTCCAACCAAATTAATTCTTTCTAATTTGGAGCTTCCAGTGGTCAACCCCCTGTGGTGCACTGCAACTGAGCTGTGTTAGTGTGTGGGGTGTGTGTGTGTGTGTGTGTGTGTGTGTGTGTGTGTGTGTGTGTGTACGCGCGCGCGCACACATGCACACATATGCCTTTGTGTCTGTGTGTTAAGTAGGGAACATTCTACAATAGATCTTAATTGAGAAGACGGACTGCAATCAGCATATTCTTGCAGGAAATCATTAAATCATTTCTTCCTCTCCTCTCTTTTTCTTTCTCCTTCTTGTGGTGATTAGCATGGTAATGATAGCATCCTGATTATGTCCATCAGAAAAATCTGACATCTGCAGTCTCTACAGTTCTTTTACAGAGGAAATGAAACCTTCCAACACCCTCGATTAATGTGGTGTACTAACATGAACACAGAATGTCAGTCTTGCTGTTCTTGGTAAAAGGGTAGGAGCTGAGACGAAAAAGATGTTTCAAAGTCCTGTGATGCTACTCAGAAATCCAGCTTTCACCACCCTTTTCAGTACCTTAAACTGAAATTATAAACATTCATTATCCGTGTATGGCGACCTTGATATCACTTTGTCCGTATTTCTCAGTATGATACAATGTACAACATTTAACAGATAACAGGAATTTAGCCTTGTGTGCTGTCAGAAACATCCCCTTGATTCGAGCTGCAGAGGGTCTTTACTTAATTAAAGTCAAGAATCTTGTAGTGTGAACAAACCCTTGTGTTAAACACATCCTTTGGGGTGTGAAAACATTTATATGTAAGTATATGGAACAAGAAATGCAGCTTTCTCTCTTCATTTCTCAGTGTGTTTGTTCTTTCACTTTGTCACTTCATCTGATAATCATTCTGAGTATGTGATGGCAGATCTTCCTTACATTAAACCTGCTTTCTGCATACTGTATTGTAGAAATCCCATGCATTATGGCCAGCACGTACTGTAACCAAAGCATTTGTTTAATTCAGTGAAAACCGAAAGGTACCTAGTGGACTTCTTGTATTTCTTTTTCTTTTTCCCCCCTCACCATTTTGATCTGAGATGTGGGCACGGATGATTCAGTAAAAGTTTTTGACATGAAGAACCCCTACTGATGCATCTTTGAGGCTTTTGACTTTGAATCTAGTGGGTACAAGATGGATTCTCTGAGCTGCTTTTCTATTATTTTCCCAGTTCAAAAAAGAGGAATAGAAAATAGGAGAGGCAGTCTATGGTAGAAGGTCTGCAGCAAAGAGAGTGCAGAAAGAGGCAAGAATGTTAATAGAACCTTAATTTATTAAAAGCTTGCAGCTATCATTCTTCAGAGCTGTCCGTGAGAGTTTTTTTCTTCTTTCTTCTTATGTTATGTATTATTTGCATTGAATAAACCTTATTGTCATATTAAAATACTTACAGAGTTTGCATTTCTGGCCTTAGATGGCTATTGGACACCACTTGTACAGAATCTCTGCCCTTTTGTCCTATGCACCATAATTTGCAAACTAATTGCTAATTAACAATTTAGTCAATCAACAGAAAACTACTATTTTAAGAGATGATTAATCATCTTAGTATTAAGAAACAATAGCAGCATCATCTGCAGCTTTACCAATGTGGGGATTTTCTCATTTCCTTTGCTCCATAATGATACATTAGATATATCAGAAATACCTATGAAAAATCTAACCCTTTATTTCATTTTTTTTCTTGTTCCCCCCTTTGTCTCTCTCTGTTCCCTGTGTTGCATTAGGAGATGGCTAAGATATTGAATCACCCACGTGTCTATGCCTTCCTTCATGTTCCTGTGCAGTCGGCCTCAGACAGCGTCCTGATGGACATGAAGAGAGAGTATTGCATCGATGACTTCAAAAAAGTGCTGGACTTCCTCAAAGAGAGGTAAGACACAATACATAGTCCTAATGGACTGTGTTAAATGTTTTTCTTCTCTTACTTCTTTGACTTACATTTAAAAATGTGTATGTGTGTATGTTTGTGTGACTACATGCACACTTTGAAATAGCAGAAACCCCCATCTCCATATGGACACACACACTCCCTTGACTCAAAATAAAAAAAAAAACTTGCTATGAACGATATTAAATTCATTAGCTAGACTTTTTTTTAAACGTTCCACTTCAGATAATATGTATTCCAGCAGAGATATTACAAAATGTAATTATTCTTGCTGTCAGGTGTACGTTATGTCACCAGGTGTGACCTTTTTAAAAAATATTACAACACGGTTTCCTTTCATCTGCAAAAGAAGGGAAAAAAAGCTTTTCAATTCCAAAAGTTTTTGAATGACGACAGTGATGTGTTCTCTTCTAAATCCATCACCTTTGCTGCAGTCCTTCTCATTCATCAGCACATACATCACTTTACAAGGTTAAACATTGTAAACACGGGACACATTCAAGGAGGACTGACAGCAGCACTGTTTCAATGTTTGAGCCTTGATTCCTGACACAATTCATGTTCAAGCTACGTTCTTCCAAACTAGACGCAATTAGCAGTGTTATTTAGAAGAAATATGCTTTGTTTGCAATGGAATAATTATGCATGTTTATGCAAGATGATAACCTGAAAAGTTAGCTATCCAATGTATGCTTTTCTCAGTTGAATTATGTTGATCTGGTTCCCATGTAAAAATCTTAGATATTAATATATGTATGTTCACATACAAGTCTTTTGATTTTGCAGATTAAAGTAATTTTGTTAACAGAGTGTGCTGTAAGCGGATGAGAGCCATGTAATGAGGCAATCAATAGATTTCATGTAACTGCCTCATGTAGGTCAACGGTCAGGCCATAGGCTTAAATATAAAATATAAATCTGGATGAACAAGACTTTTATTCAGGTCATCGTACATCTATCTACATTTTAAGCTTTCTGTTTTTAACTATATGGACAGTTCATAGAACCACTCTCCACATACAGCCTGAAGTGCTGGTGTGTGGTATTTCTGCATCAGCTACTGTGTGAGTCAGTATGTTTCTTTAGATGCGATTCTTTCTTTCTTTCTTTCTTTCTTTTTCTGACATCACCTCTCCCTTCACTCACTTCTCCCATCCATCCTTCCCCACCTCCCCTTTATTTTCCGCACTGGCACTGTGTGGAAACCCAACCAACCTGAACACAAGCTATTAGTTTCAAATCTGTCTCTGTTCTATCTTTGACTTAATGCTTTTCTCTTGTCATTTTTAAGTCCGCATTTTCTGTCAACCCCTCATTTGGGTATTAGTTTAAAAGTGTATGTAATTTTTTAAACATCAGAATGATCACCCTGCCCTCTTAACTGCTGTATTACAATCTACGCTGGCTGAGACACTATCTCAATACTTCCTTATTCAGAAACGCTTTTGTTTCCTATTCATGAAGGGTTTTTTTTTGTTGTTGTTAAGTTTGTGTTATGTTACTGATGAGTTTCACCATCTATCAAGATAAGAAACCCTTTTTCTTTTGGAAGAACAGCGGCGTCTTGCTGCTTTGTGCTTTAAACTCATTTAAGATGTGCTGATGGCACAAGGTACACAGTAGAGAGGGACAAACCTCCCAGCGGTGGTCTACCTTGTTTATGGTAGATACAATAATATCTTGAAATAAATGGGAAATGATGAATACTTTTGGAAATGTTACATATAGCTAAGAGTATTTTGCTTGGATTATATGCTTAAGAGTTAAATAATCCTATTTTTCTCTTTAGATTTAATGT
Organism: Micropterus dolomieu; assembly: GCF_021292245.1. Taxonomy (NCBI): domain Eukaryota; kingdom Metazoa; phylum Chordata; class Actinopteri; order Centrarchiformes; family Centrarchidae; genus Micropterus; species Micropterus dolomieu. Next base: position 21,447,547 of record NC_060152.1, read on the forward strand.
ACAGTGGTTTCTTGTTTCTCATTGACTTCTGGTTTTAGTATCCTGGCAGTTGTTTTTCTCTTTGTCTATCTGTCATCTTTTTACTAGTCTGTTTTTCATTTTGAGGTCTTGACTTTTCTGTGTACGTGTGTGCAAGGGTCCAAAACTTGAAATTGGAGTCTTGCCTGTCAGCACTCAAGTATATATTTTAGCATTGAAAGCTTCTGATTGGGCGCAGTGTGGGGCCATTTCTTCCACTTTAAATCTTCTCCTTTAAGTTCCCTTGGAAGGGGCCTTGAGTTGAGGAGTGATACCGCTGGGTTTGCTTTAACACTGACTCAGATGCTTATCTTTGTGTGTATGTGTTTGTGTGTGTGTGTTTACATAGCATTGCTTTTTAGGCAATTGTTTAGCCTGTAGTAGAGGTCTCTATCCCCAACTCCAGTTGTTTTTCTAGTGTTCTATGGAAATTCAAACTGTGGCACTGATCTGGCCAAAATCTTGATACACTGGTCATGGGAGACACAAAAAAACCGAGACACACTCAAGCTCACCACACACATGGTATCGCGTCATAAGATCTTGTTGATTTAAAGTGTCTGGCCACCCTTCTGTGTGTGTGTGTGTGTGGTTACTCAATTTCTGGCTTCTGTTACTTAAACACACTCTTTCAAACACACACATGGGTGATGTCAGTTGTGTGAAATCAATACCAGTACACATCTAGTGGTCTGACACATTTAGCTGCAGCAGTAATAGCTGGGGGGCAGTTCAGAGTCTGGGAGAGAGGCCAGGGCTTCGGACAAGACAAAAAACACACCCACTGTGTGTGCGTGCAAGTGTGTGTATTTATGTGAAATATGAACAAATTTAAAAAATGCAGGACTGTACAGGACAACCACTATAGGGGACGTGGCCTTGAGGCTACGTAGTGTGTCACTGGTGGTAAGGAGACCCTAGCCAGAATGACAGAGAGACAGACTGCCCAGCGGTCAGTGCTGGCAATCAGAGGTAACCAGCCTTGAGCAGCTGCTGTCAGACTCTCCGTGTCTGCCGGAGCTTTGACAGTCACTAGACGCCTTCATATCCCTTTTGTAACAATCTCTGTGTGGTTTTTCAGTTTATCTGTGGAGGAGTGTCACTACCACTGGCGCCTAATTTTACGTCTGCTGGAAAACTGTGCACTCCGGATGTCTTTTTGCAACCAGAAAATCAACAGTACCGACCCATTCTGGCCACTAGCCTAAATACTAAAACTAACTAACTAACTAATGCTGAATCAAACAACTATTTAAAAAACACAAAGTTGAACTACAAGCTAAAGCTAACCTACATCTACTAAAATTGGAAAAATCTAACAACCTAACTGTCTAACTTAACCTACTGAAGACTGTGTTGGCAGACACACAACTATAAAATGTACACTAAAATCATTACAGTGGAGTCTAACTCCTCAGTTACTATACTCAATCCACTTTTCAATCGACTCTGTGTCCACAGCCCTTAGAGTCGGGAGATGTTGGTTTTATATGAGGGAGAGGAGAGGGGGTGGTTGGTTGTGCTTGGACAAAAGTCGCCACCATATACCTCACGTGCCAATAGATCAGACAAGATTCAGTTTCAACCAATAGTGGGTAGTTGCGCAATATGTAGAATTCAAATACGTTGCACTAAAATGTAATTTGGATCTGAAACTATCAGATCACTACTAAATACCCATAAACAGTGTTTTTGTTTTGTTATTGTTTTTTTTGCTAAAATGTGGTTTGGGGGTTTAGTTACTCTTTAAAGCACCTAGTCCTAAGATATGTGTCTTGATGACAAAGAGAGATAAAGAGATTGAGGTAGGGAGAGACAAGGCATGTTAAACTTGGTATTTACAACATAATTGTTAATCAAAACTAATTGCATCCCCAACTTTTCCTGGATTGATAATGGTGTGTAGAAACTGACCCTTTTTTTAAACATATGTCCAGCCATTTGTCTTTCACTAAACTTCTGATTAATCTTTTCTTCTGCTATTCTCTCTTTTACAGAAAGCCAATAACTTTTTGTGTTTAGCCACAGGCTACATTGGCCTCTTTCTTTTGTTGTTTTTTCTTGTTCTCTTTCAAACACTTAAAAGAAGGCCCCACAGCATGCTGTCTTTGTGTGTGTTTGTGTATGTAAGAGTCATAAAGTGTTTTCACTGATTCACTCTACTTTTCACGCTGGTGCACTCATGCAATCCAGAACAACTCAAGGTGAAAGGCGAAGCCCTGTGTGTGTGTGTGTGTGTGTGTGTGTGTGTGGTCGGACTCACAGGTGACTGTTAATGTGGATTCTCACAATTAGTCTTTTGTTTAGCCACATGAAGTTCACCTCAAATAATGTGGCAGACAGCAACCTTGTCCAGGTATGTGTGAGTACAGAGCTTATCTGAGTGACACACACACAGTAGATGAATGTATTTCTCTTTACAAACAGCTTAATGCCACCAACACTGCAGAGGTCATGAGGGGTCAAACCCCCTTGGCCTTCCTTATCAGAAAAAAAACACCACACACGCATATCCAGACACACATCAGACCTCCCTCCTTGATATCCTTGACGGCTGAGGATCTTGAACTCCATTATGAACTTCAGGAACGTTACTTGAGTTATTTTTGAAAGGAAGCTGATATGACTATTTTTTGGTCACAGACTTCATGGCCACAGAATCATGAAGCAGTAAATATCACTGTCGCTAAAATAAAAGCTACAGATATTCTGGAAAGGATTACAGCACGAAAAAGCTCCATCTGTAGAACATTGCCGCAAGTATCCAGCAGGGGAAAGTAAAAAAAATAAAAATACACTGTAAGTTCTGCTAATTAAGTATATATTTGCAATTTCCCCAGAAACTAACCAAACACTGTTCTCTGGGGACAAAGGCATAAAAAAGTCAATTTTTCACACGATGACCGTGCGACAGCTTGTTCAGGCAGTCTGATTTGTTTCACACTTAAACATGTATCGAGTTTAAAGGTCTCTTGAAGGTTGAATGCCCAAATCATCTGTCACTGGAAGTTCATTCACACATATCAAATCTAATGACAAATCAGGGCTTTTCTGACCCTTATTGAAATGTGTGTAGATTAACTTGTTGAAGAAAATCAATTCTGCGTTGGTTACGATTGTGGTTATTATAAACGACAGACTCGTTTGTTCATACTGTGGATGTAGAGAAGAATGAAAACACCACTGGAGCACAAAATGCTGTTGGTTTGATGGATTAAGTTTAACTCAGGCATATTCCATGTTCGAACATTATTGACCTCTCCGAGCGTAGTTTTTAGAATACTAATCTGCTACTGTCTGTTCATTCTTTCGTTACAGGTTTTTCATTCCTCCATGCCAGGTTCATAAGTAATTTTTCCAAGTTGTTATAACTGAATTGTTTTCTGCCATGCATAATTGGCACAATCAGAATAATTATTTCATTAAATTAGTTAATTTGTCCTCGTCTGCCAACACAGACCCTCCTTTTTTACACCCTTTTCTCTCAGCTTCTATCAATTAAAATCACATAATGAAGTACAGGCTTTATATAATGATGTATGGAGAAAATCCTGTCATGGTGGATGGAATAAGGCTGTTACAGAGTGAGGGAACATGGTCAGACGGTTTTCCACTGTTGTTTCGTAGTTTGCCATAATATCTGTGCCGATTTTCCGTCAACTGCTCTTAAGGATTAAGTGTCTTTGATTCAGAGGGGCCAGAGATGAAACGCCTGCAAAAGAATGGTTATGCATCTGTGGGTTGGGGTTTGGGGGTGTGTGTGTGTGTGTGTGTGTGTGTGTGTATGTCCGTGTGTGTGCAGAGCAAAATCTGGCAGTACTAGGCTTGATGTTTCCCTCAGGATGGTAGGTTGGCTTTCCTGGAGGTTAAATAATGTTGTCAGGCCAAAACTAGAGAGCAAAGCAGCAGGTTATTGTTCAATTTATTATTGAAGTTTACTTCACATTGAGGGCATTCCCAGCTGCAACAGCTGTGGAGGTTTTACAGGTGTGGTCCCAAAGGAATGAGGATTTGGATAGGTCAACATGTGATTAATGTGTGAAACCAGTAGCTGACTGGTACAATGAACTTTGAACTACAACGTGACCTATGGGAACCCAGCACTCTCCATTCAGTCTCCATTACAGCATTTGGTTACCAATCTGCTCTGTTTTGTTCCTTGGCTTAGTTGGTTTAAGCCATTCATTTATGAAACACATTTGGATGTGTTTTCGTGGGTTGTGTTCACCTCATATTCTGCTATAAATGAAATCCCTCTGACCTTGCTATTCCTCGAAGCAATACAGCTTTCTGTCCTCTCTGTCTTCCCTTTTAAATCTCAACCTGTTCACCACTGCTCAGTGTGCAAAAACAAGTACAAAACACTTACAGCTGAACCTGATTTCATTTAATGATCTACAATTACTTGACATGTTTTATTTTATATTGTCTAAATTGTTATAAAAATACTTCATAGAAAGTGCTATCAGATGAATATTCTCTCTTTTCTCTTGCCCAGGAAGAATTTTGTTCTAAAATTATGAGTGCATACACACAAAGGGCAACAGAGACAGGCATGTCTCTGGGTGGTCTCTGGATTTTTCCCCATTTTATTGAGCTATTTTTAAAGGCACTAGCTCTGATCTATAAAGTCAAGAGAATGTTTCATCACTTCATACATTTTTCAACATGCAGCTGGTCAAAACACTGTGATTCTTCATAATATTCATACCTTATTTTCACAAAATGGCAGATTCCAATTTGGCTCTTCACCCTAACTCTTTTTTTAATTATAGGTCACCCCCAAAATGCCAAATGTATTTATGAGTCATATTGTTAATGAGATAACATAGCTGTGTCTCTGTTATGTAACATTTGGTTAGACAAATGCCAAAACCAATGTGCCCTTGGTCTAAACAAGGTCTGACAAGCACACCAAAACAGTTTCAGAATAGCATGTTTTCATCTAACATGTGCAACCAAAATTACCTTTGTCTTCTACATTCCCACACAGAGTGATTAATAATAATTATTATAGTAATGTTATTATAATAATTAGTAGTAGTAATTACTTGTCCCATTTAAATCATGGTTTTATTACTATTGTGGTTTAAGGTGTTAGACAACCACATGTCTCGTTCAGAGATGGCAGCATTGAAAGTCATAAAGATAACACACAATATTGTATTCAGACCATACTAACCCAGCTGCACATTTTTAGACTCGTACAGATAACTCTAAAGGCTTATTAAATTATTTATAATTCTCACTGCATGACTTGAAGGTTATCATTATATTTATATTACTATGAGAATCAGACACATGCCCCCTTTAACATCATTGCTTGTGAACAGCCTGTCATGTTGTCGCGAGTATGTTTTTTGTTGAGAGCTACTGAGGAAAAACAGTGTTAACGTAATTGTAACTTCACGATAACTATAACTGAATTAAAAGTTAATAGAACTAGTTTAAACAGAGACGTGGTCCTGAAAAAGTATTTTTTTTATTCTTCAATTGATATTGAGGGCACCGTTAAGTGTTTAGAAGTCTGTTAAAATATCCTATGTGTTGGCAATGAGTGACGCTGTGACTGTTGATAAAATGTGTTGATGATAAACGATTTTTGTGTGCGTGTCTCAGTCTCTCTTGAGTGTGGAGACTGTTTCTATCCAAACAAATGGCTCCAAGACAGTTGTGTTTGTGCGCTGTGTGTGTGTGTGGATATGTTAGTCATCGCTATTAGTCACAAGCAGTGACAGGGTTATATCAAACCTCCCTGGGTTAGGGCAGGACACATGGATCAGTAGCGTGACTGCACCGTGTGTCTGCAGTGTGGAGCCAGTCTCTCGCTCTGTTTGTTGTTGAAGACATACCTTCATTAGTTTATACACACGCACTCATACACTTAAAGGTTTAAGCTATCAGCCAGGGCTAATGTTTCACTGGAATAGCAGGTGGGACGGGTGGCAGCTCCCTGAAGGCGTTGGGGGGGTGGAAAACGAAAAGGAAAAAAACCAGAAAAACAGATAAGACAAGTGAGGGAAAAATAGAGAAGGTTAAAAGAGAGGCGGGAGGAGAGAGCAGTGAGTGAGACGTTTGCCGCGATAACCTGCCTCACTGGCGGCACTTTTCACCCCTCCTTTCCCTCCAGCTGATGATTCAGCACGTAAAGTAAATGAACCAGTGAGGGCTTCTGTGTGTGTTTTGACTCTCGGTCTTTGATTTAAAACCCTTATTTAACCACGCAGCTAGAATAAGAACATGTAGCCTGCTTTAGTCATCGAAGACACAGGGAATGCCTCACACACGTACACATTCGCACGTGAGTGTTCTCAATTGGAGGACCCAGGTTTTCATATGTGTATTTTCCTTGAGGGCTCAGCAGATTTGAACGCATGAGCATCTGATTATAAGCTCGTGTTTGTCCGAGTACATCACGTTTTCACCTCCACTTCTAATTGAAGGCTTTTCCTGTATGGAGAAAATGTGTTGTCTTCCATGAGCCTATGAATTAAGGAATTACTCGAAATGTCAGTAGATACTTGCTCAGCTAGCTAACAGCTAACTTGAGGGGATTGAGAAAACATCTCTGTTGAAGTACAAAATCTGCATTTTTTTACAATATAACTAACATACAGTATTTTGGTTGAACAAATTTCACCTCTTTCACTGTGTTTGTTAGCGGCAAATTTAAAATGTATTTAAAACATGAATGCTTAAAGAGAGCTATGGGCATGCATTAAGTGGACTGACAGTTGCCTCAGCCTAAGCGCAGGGTTGTGCTAAAAAAGCTGTGGTTCATACGACCTGTTGGCCGACCATATTCGGAGTCAAAAGTGTTGATTGTTGTTTCGAATGGTCACATTGGAAGACGAAGTGATGTATGTATGTGTGTATATATATATGTGTGTGTGTGTATGTGTGTGTGTATATATATATAAAATGTGTGTGAAACTGTTTACCAACTCCATCAGAAGGTATGTGCTCAGTTTAGACAGCTGAGTGGCATGCTTAATGCACAATTAAAATCTGTTGGGCTCCTTATTTTCTCCAAAAAGTGCCTTTTTTCACTTCTTTTCAGAACAGTGTTTCTACATAAATCTCACATTTGGGTAGCCCAGCCTAGCGCTGACAAGGTGTTGGGGCTCAACCGCGCGGTATGCGGTATTATCGCATTTTTCATAAATGAAGTAATTTGGTGCCATATAGCAGAATAAGAGTGTCTGTATCTGTCACTTCACTGCACAACGAGCTGCTAACAGCAGCTTTATTGTCTGAGAAAGCTAGCTGCTGGGTGCTAGTCAACTCCTTTTTGTAGTTTGACCATGTCTTTTTCAGACGTAGCTATATCATTACCGTCAGGGCATGTCTATCAAGTCAGTTTACATACTGCAGCAACGCACGCGCATGCCAGTGTGGAGCAGAATGGCTGTCCACAACTAACCACTGCGCTGTAGGAACGTTATAACTAAATTTCCACAGAAAGCAACATGAAAACCAGCTGCAGGCTTCAGACACACTACGCTCCTTAGTTAGTGAGATTCAAATGAGGCTTACTGTCCACAGTTTCTCAGGAACACAACGTTAGTCCAACATCGCCGAGCGTGCTAGCCACATTAGCCGCGCAATATGCTAACGCCAAGTTAGCTAACCTTTTAAAATAAACAGTAAAACAACACAAAACACAGCAACGCTTACAGCTTCAGAGTTTGAAGTGAGGTCACGTACAGCCCATGGCGATCCATCCTTGAACCGTTACAGAGCTTGTTACGGTTGTGGAACTTTTGAAGCACTCATTTATTAATTTTACACGCCCTGAAGTGTACAGTATGAGCATTGCGGTTGTTGCGGTGCTTGCCATCCTCGCATTCAATTTTGCGATTATCGCGACAGCCCTAGCCCAGCCCTAGCCCAGCCCCCTCCCTTACACTTACACATTCCAGAGGTCAGCACCAGTTGCAACCTAACTGAAGGATAACTCTGGTGTGAGTAGTAAGTGTAAGAAGTTATCCCTTCCTTTTATTTATGTTAAAATCACAGATGTTATGGGAATACTATTTATCGGTTTGTTTATGCTGCTTGTCTTGATTATGTGTGTTTATATAAGTGATTTAATCCAGGAAGGAGTGAAAGAGGGAGGGAGCCTTCCTGCCTACATACCTGGCTGTGTGTGTCAATAAATCTAGCGTCGTGAATTGGCTCAGTTTAAACAACAGGAAACCAGCAGAGAGCAAGTCATTAACTTCACAATAAGCTGAAACTGAAGCGTGCGTGTGTGTGTGTGCGTGCGTGTGTGGGTGTGTGCATGCACTTGAGAGAGAGAAACGGCTTGTGGATAATGAACCTTGGCAGTTCCTAACACATCGTTGTCTTATTGAAGCTTCCTTTGGATTATACGATATTTCCTTCCCACAAACCACAAACACAGACACACACACAGGATACATACAGCTCCACTATAATTACAGGAGTTAAGTTTTCCTTCATTAAGTTGTGTTAATTTATTGTTAGGCCTCACATACACAAATGCTAGTGCATGGGTTTAGTGTGTGTGTGTGTGTGTGTGTGTGTGTGTGTGTGTGTGTGTGTGTGTGTGTGCGCGCGCTTGAGAGGGAGGGAAGAAAAACACAGATGGACAGAGGATTGACACTGTGTGTGTGTCTTCAGAATATGTCAGGGCAGCAGTGAAACTCTATGCCTCCCAGTAGTCATAGAAAGCAGGTGGCAAAACAGCCCAACCCATATACACACCTTGCCAGAATAATTTAGAAATCGCAAGATGTCTGTACCCCCCCCCCCCCCCCCCCACCCACACACCCACACACCCACCCACACACCCACACACCCACACACACACACACACACACACACACACCCCCCACACCCCACACCCCACAGGTAGCTGGATTGAGAAAGAAAGTGCCGACTGCGAGATGGTCATTTTGACAGGCAAAGTAATAGCCAAT